>NC_056743.1:857450832-857663790 GCF_019279795.1 Protopterus annectens | reverse complement strand
ACAAACCCAACATTTATGCCTAAGGTGGTTTCTAGTGTGGCTCTTATCCAAACTATTCATCTGCCAACATTTTATCCAAATCCACAGAACAAGGGGGAGGTAATTCTGCATTCTTTGGGCGTGCACAGCTTACATTCTACTTGGACAGAACCAAAGTTTTCAGAAAGGCAGAGCAATTACTAGTGGCGTATGCTGTAGGATCACAAGGAAAGTCTATCTCAAAGCAGACTATTTCAAAGTGGATAGGCCACTGCATTAGTTTCTGCTACTTTCATCATGGCAAGCCATCCCCACTCGAATAAACAAAACCCGCTCCAAACAAAGTACCCTAGACTGGATTTTAGTTAATAGCAACCCTATGATTTATACTACAGGCACACTACCTGATAATATCAGTGACCATTTAACCACTTTTATCACCAGACAGAATAATACTCAAGTTAGAACTACCAAGAACAAAAGCAATTTCAACCAAAGTAACTTCCAATTAGAAAGTTTGTAATTGGTCTCCCCTAAAATACTTACCTCTCGATGAAGCAGTCTCATACTTTAACAACAAATTCCTTCAAATCCTCAACCTCCATGCCCCTACTAGATTAATTAAAACCAAAGCAAAGCCTGCTCCTTGGCTAACAAGAGAAACCAAACAAAAAATGTTGCATAGAAATAGAACCTGGGCCAAATGGCGTAGTACTAAAAACCCATTAGACTACCAAACCTTTAAACAACTGAGGAATGCAACAAAGAAACTTATATTCCGTGATTATTATTATTGGAATTTCCAACATACCCAACACCAAACCCCCCAGAAATTCTGGTCAAGTATCAATAAACTACTACATCCAGGTAACTCTAAAACACCCACTCCTTCTAACCTCACTCAGAACACGGCTAACCAAATTGCTGATAACTTTCAACAAATTTTTCTCAGACACTGTCACCTGTCTTGCTTCAACTTTATCTCCACAGTCCACGCAAGCACCTTATTCCCCCAACAAAAATCCCCCCTCTTTCAAACTGCAACCAGTTTCAACAGATCTTATCTTTAGTCTTCTTACAAAACTCAAACCATGTACCCCCTCAGCTGACCTTCTCCCAGCTGAATACCTACAAATTGCAGCCAAAGTAATTGCCCTTCCTGTCTCCATATTAATTAATCGAACCATAACTGAAGGCTTTATTCCAACCCTCTGGAAAGTTTCTCATATCATTCCTCTACATAAGGGCGGTAACTCTTTCGAGCTCTCCAACTTCCGTCCCATAGCCTTACTTTTCTCCATTAGCTAAAATCTTGGAAAGATGTATAACATCGTCAACTGCTTGACCATCATCTCCAAAACGATCTCCTAGCAGACTGCCAACACGGTTTCGGACCCTATCACAGCACTACTACAGCACTCTTGTCATTCACAGACCATAATAATAAAAATCGGAACAACTTGCTGTCCTCAGCGCTATTCTTAGACCTCTCTAAGGCCTTTGATACGGTCAACCATTCCCTCTTACTAAACATCCTCAAATCATTTGCCTTGGACACTCAAGCTATCCAGTGGTTTAATTCCTACTTAGAAAATAGACAAGCAGTTCTTTGGGATAATCACATTTCATCTCTTCTTCCCATCACAATGGGAGTGCCACAAGGCTCAATACTAGGACCTCTCCTCTTTTCTATTTTTATTAACAATCTAAATATGTCCCTTCCCCAATCCATATGTATACAATATGCCGATGACTCAACACTGATATGTTCAGCATCCTCCCCAGTTAAGCTTCAGACCACTACACAACAAGTCTTCACAGCAGCAGAAAACTGGTTCTTTCAGCATTGCCTCTTTCTGAATCCCAAAAAGACTAAATTATTACTTTTTACACCATCACAGAAATCTTCTACCTTTACCTTCGATATAATTTCCAACAATGGCACAATAATATCCCGTGACTCTACTACCAAACTTTTAGGTGTCACAATAGACCATAATCTCAACTTCAATGCCCATATTAACTTAACCATCAAGTCAGTCAATAGAAAACTTGGATCTCTCTACAGACTCAAACCCTTCTTTACTACCTCAGCCAGAAGGACTATAGCACAAACGCACCTACTCTCTACCCTTCTTTATGCCTCACCTATTTTTACAAACTTGTCAAAATCTAATTTCAATAAACTAGCAATATCATATAATAATATTACAAGATTTGTCACAGGAGCCTCTTTTCGAACCCATCATTGCTCAAATCTTAAACAGCTAGGCTGGCTAGAATTACAAAATCAAATACGACTACAGCAACTTACCGTCACCCACAAAATCTTCTGTCAACCTTCTAATACCACAATACTTTAGTACCCTTATTTCTCCTTATAAAAATCTATCTTCCTTGCGCTCCTCCACAAAGCTACTAGCGGCACCATATAAATCCAACAACAAAGTTGGGGACAGTTAGGTCCAATACAGTTGGAGAACAATCTGGAACAAGCTTCTAAGTGAACTCACTGCTATTACTTCTTTACCCACTTTCAAGAAGCACCTAAAAACTTTGCTTAACTCTCAATGGCTCTGTCCTTGTACAAACCCTGACTAAACTTTTATTCCCTCTACCTTTTTTTCACCCCTCAAACCTTTTCAAGGTTCTTTTAGTATTTTTGTTTGTACCTTCAAGAGGCAGCTAAAAACTGTGCTTAATTCCCAACATCTCTGTCCTGTGCAAACCCTGACTAAACTTTCTATTCCCTCAACCTCTTTTCACCCTTTAAAAAAAAAAAAAAAAAAAAATTTTCATGCATTTTTTATTTCAAGTGTTGCGAATTATTTTTCTTGGTAATGCTTATGAACCAGTTTTTTTTTGTAACACCTTCCTTTTGTATAATATTTCTGATTTGAATGTATAACAACTCTTGATTATATAAACCCATCTTTTTGTGGAGCTTTTCTCCCCGGGCCTCTACTGAAAATGGACATATATCCAGCTAGACTAGCCCAGTCAACAAATGTAAAATAAAAAAAATAAAAATAAATGAATGAGTTCAGTCAAGTCCTAAATCCTAACCCATGTTTCTTGTATGTTACTTGGTCACAGTTTGTCATTTACCTACTTCCTTATGAAACTTGTGAAGTTTCACAGCAGTGACATTTTAAGGGCTTGGTTACTAAAAAATCACACACAGGACTGGTTATTAATGTATTAGCTGCAGTTGTTGCTTATTTGTTGTTCTGATGAAGTCAGATTTAGCTGGAAAGACTCATTTAGTTGATTGAAGTTGCAGTGTGGCTCTTTGAGAGGTGTTTTGTTTTTTTCATAATTTGTCATATCCTTTTGCTTTTTATTTTTAGTGTTAAGGCAGACTACTTGTACTGCCTGTCTGGCAGCACGTTGTTATAGGGTGTACAGGTCCCCTTGTGGCTTCTATCACATGTAGACTAGACTATGTATTACTGTGGGTCTACTTTGATTCACTGAAAACTCATTTCACTGAATTTCAAAATACTCGCACCAGATCGCCGAAAGGTCAAATCACTGAAAACTCATTTCACTGAATGTAAGTACTGTTGGGCAAATAAAATGTATATGCCCTTTTCCCCACTGTAGTGCAATCCTGGAGTTAGTGTATTAGTATTTACAGTTAGGGGTGTGTGGGGGGCATAGTCTCCCACCTACTTTTGTTTTATATTATTAACTTTCAGTGAAATGAGATTCATAAATAAATAAAAGCTTAGTAGGTGGGGGACTACACCCCCCCCAATATGGGGGACTGTGCCCCCCACCCCCTAACTGTATGTACTAACTCCAAAATCACACTACAGTGGGGAAAAGGGCATATATGTTTTATTTGCTTAACAGTACTTAGATTCAGTGAAATGTGATTCAGTGAAATGAGTTTTCCGTGACTTGAGCTTTCAGCTATTTTTTTGTGGGTGAATTAAAATTCAGTGAAATGAGTTTTCAGTGAATCAAAGTAGACCCATTACTGTAGATGTTTAGGTGCCTGGGTATAACAGAGAAGCTTTATTTTCATGTGCTGCCTTCATTGATGTCACAAGAGGTTGGTTGCTGGGACTAACTTTAACAACCGAATACAGAAAAAAACACACTCAGACATGTACACAAACACTGACATTAACACTTTCTGCAAAAGTTAAGTAAAGGAGTGATTTCTTGTAATATGAAGTTTTCTTTAGTGTAGTATAGAAACATAGCTCATTGTGTTTAAGACTTTCTCCTTTTTTCCATCCATAACTTCTAAAGTTTCCCAGTATTGTTCAAACTGTATTACTGAAACTGACTATATCTGGGGAAGAGCTCATGTACAGTGGAGGTCCATAGACACAAGAATATGTGTATTGGAGTATACGGGAAGTGCTGTAACATGTTAAAAGGCACATTTATCATAGGTGTGTAGTGTTTTCACAATGACACCTGTTTTTTGCATTTTAAACACTGTATGAAGTGAAGCAAAGCAAAATGTGATAGCATGTGTATTGTACTTAGGAAAGAGGTGCCAGGTTATGCCACACAGAGGACAGCAAATGCATCAGCAGTGAGACGTACATGCCTTTAGGCATTAGACGGCTCAGCATCTGAAACTTTAGGCTGCTATTCCTCCCCTTTAGCTTTTGTACTCTGAATAGTATACGGGGGAAAAAATATATATATATATATATATATATATATATATATATATATATCTTTCACTGTACTTTGAAGCAGAGGCATCAGAGAAATGACTCCAGGCTGTACTCGTGGTTATTTAAGATTTTGTTGTAGAAAGTTTTGAAATCTTTCCTGTTTGTAGTGTATATTTTCACTTCTGTGTGCATCTGAATGTCTTTTCAGGTCAGATGTTTTTGTATTTTTGGAAAGGTTTAATGTCTTCCCTACCTAGGCTTCAGGCATTTTTATTACTTTGCTCTTACTGTTTAGCACTGTTGTACTCAGCAGCTGGAAGTGTGAGATGTTATTGCTAAGTTTTACAGTTTATTACTGTTGTTGGAGTTTGGATTTTTGTGGTGCCTGTTTTAAAATGGAGAGTAAACCATTTAAGAAATGTAGGTGCAGTCACAAAAGTTTCTGTTGCCTAGTTTAGAGAAAGAGACTTTTTTCTGTCCGCAAATCTTTAAAGCCTTTACTCCTACTGTGGTGAGAGACAGAAAAACAAGTTACAACAGTTTAGAATGCAGAAGGTCGAGAACTTCACTTTTATTTTTTTTTTGCCAGTGCATGAAAGTTAGCAGTTTAAAATTGTCACAAAAAATGCAGTTAAGCTGGTCAGGACTGAAAGTAAAGTTGGTTATGAAAAGTCTGTGGAAGTACTTTGGAGTACAGCAAAGGTAGTGTCATGCCTTATCACTTTTTCGTATTGGAGCTGGTAGTACAGATTGACAAAAGTGCTTCTGTTACTGCTAAAATTTCCTGATGTTCATTGTTGCAGTCATCATATTTGGGTTATCCCTGCCAGGGTAGCCCTCGGCCGGCCCGAATAGCAGACAGTACATCTGCGTCGATTGCTGTCGCTTGAGGACTGACGTCAGGTTGTCAGTGGTATAAAGTAAGGCAGCCGACGCCATTACATCAGTCTTTCTTGCCATGGAGCCCGAAGCAGAAGCAGTTCGCACGAGTGTCGGTCGGCCACTACCTGAGTTTTCGTTTCCGAATTGAAGTTGAAGTCGTCTAAAGCTAAGTACCCCGTTGGGGTTCCTTTTTTCATGCACTAACAGATGTAAGAAAAAGTTAATAATTGTCTCGCTTGTGGAAAGCAAGTATCAGATCTCACGCCACAAGGGCCACGGCTACCTCTGCAGCTTTTCTCAGAGGAGTTCCTACCAAAGATATTTTGGAAGCAGCCACTTGGAGTTCTGTGCATACCTTCTCCAAGCACTACCACCTTCCATTATACTCCAAATCTAGAGCGAGCTTTGCCACTGCAGTCTTGCAGGGCATTCTGGCTCCTCCTAGTTCCACCTAGTGCCTACCACCCCTTTCTTAGCTTTGGGATTCTACCCATCTGTTATGACTGCAGCTGTATGCACGATGAACATAGTACAGTTTTGTACCTACCATAAATGTAGATGTTCGAGTGCTAATACAGCTGCAGTCCAGGTCTCCCTCCTTCCCCTCTTGGGACAGGCCTATTGGCTAACACCTCCTCATGCAACCTGATTGGGGTATTCATTCATGATGTATTTGCTTGCACTATTGTATTTTGATTATATGGCATTGCTTTATTACACAAATTTATGTATTGCCTTCCTTCTGGGGGCACCTGACATCTGGGGCAAGAAAAACTGAAGAAAATGGCGTCGGCTGGTTCTTTTATACCCCTGTCGCACTGACGTCAGGGAAGAAGCAACGACCACCGACGCCGGACCTAGACTTTGGAATTCGGCCGACCGAGGACCCGCCTGACGGCAGGAGAACCCATCTGTTATGACTGCAGCTGTATTAGCACTCTAACATCTACATTTATGGTAGGTACAAAACTGTACTTTTTAACACCAGAACTAGCCATTGTTGGGCCCTTATTGTAGCCAGATATTTTCGTTTACAGTCCTCTAATTCCGATATGGCTTCGGTAAGCCATCCCCCAGCAGATCTTCTGAAAAAAAACGTAAAGATAAAGACAGCGACAGACCGGACAGGTCCAAACCTACCGACGACACTTTGGTTAAGCTCGTCAGTCCTCCGGGTACTCAGTGAGGTGCTTTTGCAGCCCCTGATGCTCACTTCAGTTGTTTCACAGGCTGCTACAGAGACCATTTTGGAATCCGGTATGCCGCAAAACTCTTCTTCGTCTAAGGATCCTGCAGTCGCCTCTACCTTGGATGGGTCTGGAGCCGCTGAACAGGCACCAACTTCAGAAGAAGTCCTTTGCACCACCGAGTCTCTACACAAACTGACGTCTTCTTTTGCGACTTCTGTTCTTTCGAAAACAACTGAGTTCCTTAGGCCCAGGGTTTGAACCACACCCAAGAAACAGACTACCCACTCTCAGGCACCTGCTACCATGCCTCAGTCTCAAATGCTTAAAATGGCGGAAGACCTTATCATGCTGATCAGGGGAAGCCAAGCTACCCCCTCAAAAAGGAAAAGAGATCGGTCTCCTGTAGTTTTGTCTGAACAAGAGTCAGATGAGTCTGATGCATCTGACTATGAAGACATGCAACCCCTCTCCACTGATGAGGATTCTGATGCAGAGGAATCCATTCCTTCAGCCTCTTCCCCAGAGGACTTTTCCTTTGGGGAAACCCTGCATATTTAAGGGAACATTTCCAATTGGATTGTCAGGACTATCCTCAGATTAAAAAGAGACTCGGGGAATTCCTAGACCTTCTGCAACACAGACCCTTGGCCATCCTCCCATTCCCGGATGTGGTGGATGATGTTTTCCCTGAATCCAGCTTGACTCCTGATGGCCTACCTCCTGCTACCAGAAAACCAGACCGGTGCTACAGAGTCCCTGACTCACACAAGTATCTTTTTAAAAATCCTGCAGCTGACCTGAGTTTATTTCTCAAGGGCCTAAAGGTATTAAAGCAACCTCTGCTAAGAATCCCACCCCTGCAGATAGGGATTCCCGAGCATTGGACAGATGGGGTAAAAAAGTATACACCTCCGCTACTCTTGCTATCAGGGCACTAAATTGCCAGTTCCATATGCTTAAATATCAGCAACATACTTTGCAACTCCTTAAACAAAAAAAGTCTGCCTTTCTTGCTTGGGCAGAATCTAAAGATTTACAAGACTTGATGCATTCTGCAAGTCAAATTACTAAACACACTTTGCACTGTTGTTTTGATGCCCTAGAAGTTTCTTGCAGGGAAGCAGTGACTGGATCTGTCATTAGAAGACATGCATGGCTTAAGGAACAACTCCTGCCAGACCATGGCAAATCTAAATTGTTGGATGCTCCCTTGCACAAAGATAACTTATTTGGCACTAAGGCAGAATAGGTCTTATAAAAGATGGAAGAAAAAGCAAAATCTATGAAACAGTTATACAGGTCCAGCCCCCTAGGGTCAGCAGGCATTGTCCCTCGAAGCACTGGTTGTTTCCTGATTCGAGTAAACAGACCCAGCCTAGGCCTTGTGGAAGCAGACCCCCCCCCCCAGACAGCAGCCTCTAAGAATGCAGCGATCTGAACTGTGGACTACCTCCTCTTCAAAACCAGGGAGTTCTAAGCCACCCCCTTATGGTAAGAACTCACAATGACTCATCTCCTACCGACCTCCCCTCTGCCCACCTTCACTTGCCCCTAGGAGGAAAACTCTCCTTTCACTCTGGCACCTGGGCCACCATTACCAAGGACCAATGGGTTCTTAATCTTGTGTCTCAGGGATACAAATTCTCCAGCACCCTTCCAAACCCACAAGGGTTCCCAAAATTCAAAATACTTACCCTCCAGCAGCTGCTACCCATGCTCTCCATGGACGCCTGGCTAGCCACCCTGAATCTAAGAGGCCTTCCTCCTCATTCCCATCAGGGAATCCTGCAGAAAATATCTCCGCTTCAGGGCAGGGTCTCAACACTTTCAGTTCTCTGCGCTTCCCTTTGGCTTGTATATTGCTTCCAGAGTGTTTACAAAATGCCTGGCCCTAGCCATTGCCTTTTGTAGATACAGAAATATTCTTATTCAGGCAGACAGCCAGGAAAAGCTGCTCAAGCACCTGGCCTTTGTAAAGAACTTACTAACCTCCCTTGGGGTGCACAATCAACGAAAAGAAATCAAAACAGGTGCCCACCCAAAGGATACTATTCCTGGGAGCAAGTCTTGGATACAGCATCCCAGATGGCATACCTTACACTAGAGAAACACATTTTCCTGTCGGCCTACTTCTCTCAACTGGCCACCAGGCCCCAGCTTTCTGCAAGGAAAATCTTGCAAGCTCTGGGGTTCATGGCATCTTGCATACTCCTCATTCCATATGCCAGAATGCATATGAGGAAACTTCACTGGTACCTAAAGACCCTTTGGTATCAACACTCTCAGGACCTGGAAACTCTTCTTTCTGTAATTCCTTACCTTAGAAAGGAATTTCTTTCATGGGCAACAGCATGCTCCCACAACAAGGGACTGCCCTTCTCCCCACATCCCGCTGCCCAGACCCTCACCACAGATGCATCAGACTGCGCTTGGGGTGCACACTTGGATGGTAGGTGTATACAGGGCCATTGGAGCCAACAGCAAATCCCCCTGCACATCAGTCAAAGAGATGATGGCTGTGCAGCATGCCTTGATAGCTTTCAAACCCCTTATCTCTCTAGAGGTTCTCCTGATCAAAGCAGAAAACACCACTGTGATGTGGTACATCAGCAAAAAGGGAGGGACTCGCTCCTACCCTCTATGCAGGCTGGCCATGACCTTTTGGCTCACAGCCTCTTCCATGCAACTCCACCTCTTAGCACAGTACTTACCAGGCTCTCTCAACTCCCTGGCAGACCAATTGATTCCCTATTACGATGTCGTAGAAGCAGTTTGTCAAATGCGTCTTCATCTAACCAAAAAGCGAGAAAAGGCAAAATAGCAAAGTGGCTTTTCAGCGAATTGTTTCCCTGGGAAAGAATCCGCTTGGCCGCTTTCGTTACTTTGCCATTTTTAACACTGTAGTGTGATCTCACCCCCCACATTATGTAATGGTCTAAAGTTTTTATTTATTTATTTTTTGGAACAGTGATCGCTGTTCTGAGGTTTCGACGTTGTAAGCTTTCACTTACATGGGGTCAGTTATTTATTGTTTGCTGTTGTGAGCGTGCGATGCCATAATATAGACCCGACCAATTAAGCAGAAACCTTCTGGACCCACACGAGTGGCAGCTCAACAGTAGTACCTTCACCCAAATAACTCAGAAATGGGGAACCTCGAAGGTCGACCTCTTTGCCTCCCACTCCAACCATCAGCTCAGCAACTTCTGCACCAGGGAGCATCACTACATGGCTTGGAAAGTGGATGCCCTGTCCTTCCTCTGGGTCAACCTCTCGGTCTATGCCTTTCCTCCCCTTCCTTTCATCTCCAGGGTACTGCTCAAAATAAGGGAGTAAACACCAAGGACCATTCTTATAGCTCCAGACTGGCCCAGACAGCACTGGTACCCCTTGCTGCGCAGCCTGTCCCCATTGCCTGCATGGCATCTTTCTCAGATTCCAAATCTCCTAACCCACAGGGAAGGGGAATTCATGCATCCCCAATTGCAGACGCTCAGTTTGGCAGCTTGGCTTATTCCTTAACCAAGAACCAATCTGTCATTCTCATTAAACAGGTTCTGGATGTTATCCATGAGGCCAGATACCCTAGCACCAGAAAGTCTTATGCAGATAAATGGAAAAGGTTCTGCACCTGGGTCCAGGCTAAGGGGGCCAACACGGCACAGTCCCCTCCATCCCTCTCATCCTGGATTACTTAGCTGACCTCATACACAGTGGTCTCTCTTTCTCCTCTAGAAAAATTCATGCCTCTGCTATTTCTCCTGATTTTACACTGAGCAGCCCCTTTTCTCCGCACCCTTTGATCAAACAGATGTTCATGTTTCATTGTTGCAGTCATCACACTTGGGTTATCTGTCTGCAGGTAGCCCTTAGGAATGCCAGAGTCTTGGGATTTTTGCGTCTGATGCTGTTGCTTCTTCCATGATGTCAGGTTGTCAGGGGTATAAAACATGCAGCTGACACCATTACATCAGAATCTCTTGCCGAGTGGAGCCCGAAGCAGATGTTCTTCGTGTTTCACTGTTGCAGTCATTACATTCGGGTAATCTGCTGGCAGGTTGCCCTCCGTCGGCCTGAATATCAAAGTCTTGGGTCCTGCGTCGGTTGCTGTCTCCTCTTCCATGACGTCAGGTCGTCAGAGATATAAAACGTGTAGCCAACGCCATTTTCTTCTGTCTTTCTTGCCGTGTGGTGCCCGAAGCAGAAGCAGTTCTCAAGTGCCGGTTGGCTGACTCCTGAAATTTTTGCATTCGAGTTTCTGAACTGAAGTCTTTATTTAAAGCCAAGTACCCCGTTGGGGAAACTTTTTCTTGCTCCTTACCGATGTCAGTAAAGGTTAATAATTGCATTACTTGTGGGAATCAAATACCTCATAAGGATTTTCATTTGTACTGTATTCCTTGCCTAGCCCCAGATCATAACGTGCTTTGCTGTCGGTTTTGTGCTACATTTAACCAACACACTATTAAGCATCGGTATGTCTTTGCTTCAGAATATTTTGGAAACCAATTTAATTACCCTGAAATGTCGTTGGTAGTAATCCGACTACTGGAGTTCACAAAAAACACAAAGAAAAGGACAGAGACAGACAGTCTAGGTCCAAAACCAACGACGAAGCTTCTCCTAAGCCAGTCGCCGGTTCGCTGGTACTCAGTGAGGCACTTTCACAGCCCCTGATACCCGCTACTTTTGAGTCGCAGGCCTCTACCGAGACCCATGCGGAGTCCGGCATGCCGCGAGATTCTCAGAGTATTGTACCCGTGGATGTCTCTCCCTCGGATGGGTCCGGAGCTGCTGAGCAGGCACCGGCTTCTGAGGGTGTTTTCAGGTCTCAACATTTCTATATAAAACCGACGCCAGCTTAAAAAAAAAAAGGCAAAAGCAACTTCTGAGGCTAAAAATCTGACGCATGAGCCACGTGCTCAGGCCTCTATGCATAAAAAACAGATGATCAAAATGGCTGAAGACTTAATTACCTTGATCAGGGGTTTCCAACACCCCCCCCCCCCCCCCCCGATAAGAGGCCTAGGCAAGACACTGATTATGAATCTTCAGATCAGGTTTCTATTTCTTCTGATCAGGAATTTTCTATACCACCCTATGAGGATTCAGATGCAGAGGAATCCATCCCATCTGCATCTCCTCCTGAGGATTATTTTTTGGAGAAACCTTGCATACTTTAAGGGAACATTTTCATTGGGAGAGTCAAGATTTCTCGGAATCAAAAAAATGGCTTTGGGATGTCCTTCTTCCTCAGCATAGGCCTTTGGCTATACTTCCTGTATTAGATATTGTTGATGATGTGTTTTCGGAATCAAGCACATCTCCTGATTCCCTACCTCCGGCTCCTAGTAAGCCAGACAGATATTACAGGGTTCCTGACTCCCACAAGTTTTTATTCAAAAATCCTGCTGCCGACCCTGAAACTATCTCACAGGGTCCCAAAGATGTAAAGGCCTCAACTGCTAAGAATCCTACCCCCTCTGATAGAGATTCCAGGGCGCTGGATAGATGGGGGAAAGAAGATTTATACATCTGGAACCTTAGCAATTAGGGCCTTAAACTGCCAGTTTCATATCAACAGCATGTTATGGGATTGCTGAAACAGAAAATGATGTTGATTTCTGAATGTGCAGAAAATAAAGAATTGCAGGAATTATTGCATGCAGCTGAACATGTTGTAAAGCGTACTTTGCAATGTGGTTTTGATTCCTTAGAGGCCTCCTGCAGGGCCGCAGTTACTGGATCTGTGATTAGGAGGCATGCCTGGCTAAATGAGCAAAATTTGCCTGGTCATGTTAAAGCTAAATTACTGGATGCACCTTTACAGCATGATACTCTGTTTGGTATTAAGGCAGAAGAGGTTTTAAAGAAAATGGAAGACAAAGCTAAGTCTATGCAAACTGTAAAAGACTTCTTACAAGTGCAGCCTCCAAGATTCAGTAGACACTGGCCTACAACAAATTAGTCCTTTCCTGTGTCCGACAGAGCTCAAAGGGGCAAGTCCAGATGCCCTAAAGGTTCTAGATACCAGGCACAAGATTCTTACAGGTCAAAGCAATGGGGTGCTTCTACCTCCAAATCTGGAGGAGATAAAGCGCAACCCTACAGAAAACAGTCCCAATGACTTCCCTCTGCCATTGCCAACTGCTTACCTTTTGGCAGCACCCTTAGGGGGAAAATTGGCAGTTAATAACCCAGGACAAGTATTCCATTTCCATACTCTGCCGCATCTGCCATAAAAACAGTGCGCAGAGGCACAGAAACAGGTTACGTTCCTCATGGATATGGGGGCTATTCAGCCAGTACCAGAACAGGAAAGGACAAGGTTTTTACTCAAGACTGTTCTTGGTAGCCAGAAAGGACAAGGCCTGGAGGCCAATACTGGATTTATCAATTTTGAACACATTCCTGGACATTCCAAAATTCAAAATGCTAACTCTGCAGCAGCTTCTGCCTATGCTGGGCAAGAATGCTTGGCTGCTGACATTAGACCTAAAAGAGGCATACCTGCATGTCCCAATAAGAGAATCGTGCAGAAGATACCTTCGTTTCAAGGCTGGCTTAATGCATTACCAATTCTCTGCACTGCCCTTTGGCTTATCTACTGCGCCCAGGGTCTTTACAAAGTGCCTGGCACCAGTAATTGTTTTTTGCAGACAAAGAAGTATGCAAATATATCCTTACTTGGACGACTGTTTCATTCAAACAGAGAGGCAAGGACATTCTTCTTCAGCACCTGACGTTGGTGAAAAGGCTTCTAACATGCCTAGGGTACACAATAAACGAAAAGAAATCACAACTGGTACCCTCTCAAAAGATAACATTCCTGGGTGCAAGCTTGAATACAACTGCCCAGATGGCTTTCCTCACGCCAGACAAACAAAGGCAACTGACTACTTACTTCAAACTCATGGCAACAAAAACCCAGTTATCTGCATGACAAACTCTACAGGCTTTGGGGTTCATGGCATCCTGCATCCTACGGATTGCATATGCAAGACTGCATATGAGGAAAATTCAATGGTACCTAAAATGTTTATGGAGTCAACATTGTCACAGTCTGGAAACAATGATTCCTCTCATTCCCCGCCTACAACAGGAGTTTCTATGATGGGCAAAGGCATGTCACCAAAACATGGGACGGGCCTTCACTCTACCCAGTGCCAGCCAAACCTTAGTAACAGACTCATCAGATTATGCATGGGGCGCCCACCTGGCGGGAAGATGCATTCAAGGCATATGGACCCCAAAACAAATGCATCTGCATATCAACCAAAAAGAGATTTTAGCTGTTCAAAATGGCCTGACGGCCTTCAAGGACTTACTTCATCCAGGACAACTACTGATAAAGACGGACAACACCACAGTTATGTGGTATATAAACACTCAGGGGGGGCATGCACTCATACCCCCTTTGCAAACTAGCCATGGCACTGTGGGACACAGCTTTGACTTACCAAGTACATCTTCAAGCTCAATTCCTGCCAGGAAAACAAAATACTCTGGCAGACGATTTAAGCAGAAACCTTATGGACCATCACGAGTGGAAACTAGATCCACAAGTCTTCAGCATGATAACAAAGAAATGGGGGACTCCGGGCATAGATCTATTTGCCTCTCCTCAAAATTATCAATTGAAAACATTCTGCACAAGGACGTATCACAGACAAGCATGGAAAGTGGACGCCCTATCCTTCAGTTGATAAAACCTATCAGTTTACGCCTTTCCTCCTCTGCTTCTTCTTCCCAAGGTCCTACTAAAAGTCAGACAAGAGAATCCAAAGATACTAATTGCCCCGGACTGGCGTCGCCAATACTGGTACCCAATCCTAAGGAACTTGTCTCAATACCCAGCTTGCACTTTACCTCAAAGACATCAATTACTGTCCCAGCAAAACGATCAGATCCTGCACAATCAGCTCCAAACACTGAACCTGGCAGCATGGCTGATCATGTAATTATGCAAACAACACCTCTCAGTAAAGCTGTGATGGATGTCATTTTGGAAGCCAGAAGGTCTAGTACTAGAAAATCTTATGCTGATAAATGGAAGAGATTCTGTGCTTGGACTTTAGCACAAGGAACTGATACAGCAAAACCAAATATTCCTCATATTACAATACTTGACTGAGATGCTTGACAAAGGCCTATCTTTCTCATCAATAAAAATCCATGCCTCTGCCATTTCGGCTCATTACAATACAGAGCCATCAATCTTTTCTCATCCTTTACTAAAGCAGCATCTTAGAGGAGCCAAAAATTTAAGGCCTCCCAAAAGATCACCAATATCTGCATGGGACCTCAATTATGTGTTGGAAAATCTCACCTTTCCTCCATTTGAACCCGCTGCTACTGCAGATCTAAAATTCTTATGGAAAACAGCTCTGCTCCTAACAATTACGTCAGCAAGAAGAGGCCCACATGGCTGTGGAGCCTTTTATCATATTTTACCCAGACAGGGTGTCTCTGAGGACCAATCCTTCATTTATGCCCAAGGTGGTTTCCGGCGTGGCTTTACACCAAACTATTCATCTTGCCAACCTTTTATCCGAATCCACAGAACAAGGGGGAGAGAATTCTGCATTCCTTGGGCGTACACAGACAGCTAAGATTCTACTTGAGCAGGACTAAAGCTCTAAGAAAAACTGAGCAATTACTAGTGACATATGCTGCAGGATCAGAAGGAAAGGTGATTTCAAAGCAGACTATTTCAAAGTGGATAAGCCACTGCATTAGTTTCTGCTACTTACACCATGGCAAACCTGTGCCCAAGGGCATTAGGTCTCATTCCACCAGAGCTGCAGCTACTTCAGCAGCCTTTCTCAGGGGAGTACCAACCAAAGACATTCTAGAGGCTGCTACTTGGAGTTCTGTTCACACCTTTACAAAGCATTATCATTTGCCTTTCTATCAGGCCTTTCTACTCTGTCCAGGGCAGGCTTTGCCACTGCAGTTCTGCAGGGCCTTATAGGTAATTCTGTTTAGCTTCAGCCTCCCATTCATAGCTTTGGGATTCTACCCAAATGTAATGACTGCAACAGTGAAACACAAAGAACATAGTACAGATGTCCTTCAAGGATGCATCTGCAGTCCTTACAAATGGGTTGTCCTGTCGTCAGGCAGCCCTTCGGTCGGCCGGATTCCAAAGTCTGGGTCTGGCCTCGGCTGGTGTCGCACTTCACCCAACGTCATAGCTGCAGTTCTTCGGGTATAAAGGCATCAGCCGACGCCATTTTCCTCAGTCTTTCTTGCGCGTGGCCAAGCAGAAGCTGTTCAAGTGCCAGTCGGTCAGATCCAGAGATTACTACTCGAATACTACTTGAAGACTTCTAAAGCTAAGTACCCCGTTGGGGACTCTTTCTTGCCTCAGCCGATGTCAGAAAAAGTGAATAACTGTTTAACTTGTGGGAAACAAATACCTCATAAAGATTTCCACTCTTATTGCTTACCTTGTTTAGGCCCAGACCACGACGTAGCAGCTTGTCTAGCCTGTGCTTCTTTTAACAGACGGACGCTTAGACGTCGGTCGGAGTTTGCTGAGCAGTTTTTCGGCTCTGATTTTGCGTATATTATGCCGTCGGATCCTCAGACTACACAAATTGCCAAAAAACGCAAAGAAGAGGATCGACACTCGCGGTCCGCGGTTTCGGCCGAAACCGCGGTTAAGCAAACCGCGTGTGTCTCGGTTTTGTCCGAAACCGAGCAAGCGGTCCTTACTTCAGCCGAATCCATGCCTTCTACCGAGGCCTCTTCTAACCTGGTAGAATCTGCCTCTGAAATCCAACCTGCTGTTGTGGTTTCACAGGAATTATCGGACACTATTCCCTTGGATGTATCAACCCCAGCACGTGGAGCTGCTAGGCCTCCTGCAGCCATGTCCATTAAGGCCTTTGCCAGGGCTAAAGCAGCCAAAACTACTAAATCTGTGCCTGTTAAGCCCCCCTCTCACAGGCCCAGCTCCAGTTCCCACATGCTTTCTCTGGCAGAGGATCTCATCTCTTTAATAAGGGGATCCCAACCTCATCCAGACAGGGCCTCTCAACCACCTCCAGAGAAGAGACCTAGAGCAGAGCCCCCTGAGCCAGTGTCCTCGGATGATTCCTCTGATGATTCAGACAATACAGACCCTCCAGAGGCTCCTTTTTCTCCTTACGAAGACTCTGATGCTGAAGAGTCGATTCCTTCTGCCTCTCCACCTGAGGAATTTTCCTTTGGGGAAACCTTACATGCCATGAGGGAACAATTTCAGTGGCAGGGCCAAGATTTCTCAGACTCCAGGAAAAGGCTTAGGACCTTTTTGCATTTACCACAACATAGGCCTTTAGCTATTCCTCCAGTTCTTTCTGTTGTAGATGATGCATTTAATGATGCTTGTACTGCTCCTGATACTTTACCTCCAGCCCCTGCTAAGCCCGATAGGTTCTACAGGGTCCCGGACACACACCACCATTTATACAAGGCTCCTTTTGCAGATCCCGAGACTATCTCCCAGGGGCCTAAGGCAGTAGCATCTTCCTCTGTTAAAAGTCCCCTTCCCTCTGAAAGGGAATCCAGGTCCTTAGAGAGATGGGGTAAAAAAGTATACACCTCTGCTACTCTGTCAGCTAGGGCCTTGAACTGTCAGTTTCATATGATCCAATATCAGGAGTTTATGCTTGATCAGTTAACTAAGAAACTGTCCTCTGATGAATCTTTAGATAAGAAATATGTTCTGGAAATGGTGCATAACATTCAGCAAGTTAGTAACCATTCTTTAAAATGCGGCTATGATGCACTGGAGGCTTCCTTTAGATCAGCCATGACTGGCACAGTTATCAGAAGGCATGCATGGTTGAAAGAACAGGCCTTGCCGGATCATGTCAAGTCAAAACTATTAGATGCTCCCATGGATAAGGTCAATTTATTTGGTTCTCCTGCTCAGCAGGTACTGAAAAAAATGGAAGAGAAGGCAAAATCTGTACAAACAGTGAAAGATTTCTTACAGGTCCAACCTCCAAGGTTTAGCAGGAACTGGCCCTCCAAAAAATGGTCCTTTCCAGACTCCTCTAAAGCACAGAGAGGCAGGAATAGGCGTTCAAGAGGCAGAAATCAATCCAGGGGTGCCTACAGGGGTCGCCAGTGGCAGGGCAACAACCAGCGAGGCACAGACGCAGCTACTACCACTGCAACAGGACAATCACAGTGACTTGGCTCTGGCACCGCCTACCAGGGAACAGATAGCAGCACCCTTAGGCGGAAAGCTAGCCTTATTTTCAAAAAACTGGCACTGCATCACAAGGGACAAGTGGATTTTGCAAACTATAGACCAAGGTTACAGGTTTCATTTCCATACTCTACCAGGAAAAAGAGGAATGCCAAACCTACCACCAAATCAAAAGTCAGAAGCTCTAAAACAAATAGCTCAATTAGTAAGAATGAGAGCTGTGGAAAAGGTACCATCTATGGAACAAGGAAAGGGATTTTACTCCAGACTCTTCCTGGTACCAAGAAAAGAGAAAAAATGAAGGCCTATTCTCGACCTGTCCGCTTTAAACACATACCTCATTGTTCCAAAATTCAAAATGCTGACCCTACAGCAGCTTCTTCCCATGCTGGGCAAGGAGTCTTGGCTGGTTACTCTAGATCTCAAGGAGGCATACCTGCACGTCCCCATATGACCAAATTGCAGAAGATACCTCAGATTTCTTGCAGGATCAGAGCATTATCAATTCTCAGCATTGCCGTTTGGCTTATCTACTGCGCCCAGAGTGTTCACGAAATGCCTGGCATCAGTAATCGCTCATTGCAGACTTCAGGGAATCCAAATTTATCCATACCTGGACGACTGCCTGATACAAGCGGACAACAAAAACAAGCTAACAGAAGACTTACAAAGAGTCATTTACTTGCTGCAAGCCCTGGGATATACAGTCAATATAAAAAAGTCAAGGCTGATACCATCCCAAAGAATAACCTTTTTAGGTGCAGAGCTGGACACATCAAAGCAGATGGCATTCCTAACTGTAGAAAAACAAGAACAGCTTCCTCTCTACTTCTTGGCATTATCAAAGCTGAACCATCTAACAGCAAGAAAAGTACTACAAGCCCTGGGCTTCATGGCATCCTGCATAATCCTGGTCCCTCATGCCAGACTGCATATGAGAAAGCTACAGTGGTACCTGAAGAATTTATGGTCTCAACACAGGCACAGCCTAGAAACAAAAATTCCACTAATACCATGCCTGAAGCAAGAGTTCCTATGGTGGGCTCAGGCCTGTCAATCAAACAGAGGTTTGCCTTTTTGCAGCATTCAACCAAGCCAAACCATCACAACGGACGCCTCAGACCTCGGTTGGGGGGCCCACATGCTGGACAAGTGCATACAAGGCCTATGGGCTCAAGATCAGCTGCACCTGCACATAAATCTAAAGGAAATGCTGGCAGTAAAATTGGCAATCCAGACATTCAGACCATTCCTCCAAGAAGGGCAGTTGATAAGGACAGACAACACCACAGTTATGTGGTACATCAACAAACAGGGAGGCACACATTCATACCCTCTATGCCGGATGGCACTGGACCTATGGAATATGGCTCTGAGCTACAACATTCAGTTACAAGCAATTTTTGTACCGGGAAAAGAAAACATCCTAGCAGACATATTAAGCAGGACTACCACGGATGCCCACGAATGGATGCTGCACCCGGACAGCTTCAAAGCCATCACAAGAAAATGGGGACTACCACAAATAGATTTATTTGCATCCCCTCTCAATCACCAGCTCAAGAAATTCTGCTCAAGGACGTACCACCCACTTGCTTGGAAGGTGGACTCCCTATCTTTCAGTTGGAAAAACCTGACAGCATATGCATTCCCACCACTTCCTTTGATGCACAAGGTGCTATTGAAGATCAAAGAGGAACGTCCAAGGATCATTCTGATAGCTCCAGACTGGCCAAGGCAACATTGGTACCCATTACTGAGGAGCATGTCTCAGGAACAAATGTGGACACTGCCCCTGATCCCATTGCTGTTAACACAGAACAGCTACAACACCCTGCATCCAAACCTGAAAACTCTGCAGCTGACTGCCTGGAACATTACATAAGAGCAACTAACCCAAATTTATCCCAAAGGGTTAAGGACATTATCCTTGAGGCTCACAGACCCTCAACAAGAAAGAATTATGCAGGAAAATGGAAAAGATATCTCATTTGGAGTACTGCAAAGGAAAAAGATGTGTCACTGGTAAACATAGCCAACATCCTGGAGTACTTGGCAGAGCTCTTCCATACAGGCCTGTCCTACTCCTCCATCAAGATACACGCATCAGCTATTTCGGCAGAATACAGCTTGGATCCCCCTGTCTTCTCACATCCTCTGCTCAGGCAGTTTCTGAGAGGAATTAAAAATGTAAAGCCTCCTAGGAAACCACCATTGCCAGCATGGGACTTGAACTTTGTGCTAGAAAAATTGACACTTCCTCCTTTCGAACCAGCAGCAACAGCAGAATTACAATACTTATCCTGGAAGACTGCTTTCTTGCTGGCAATCACCTCAGCAAGAAGGGTTTCTGAACTACAGGCATTAATGGCAGTGCAACCCTTCCTGATCTTCCATCAAGACAGAGTGTCCATGAGAACGAATCCTACATTTATGCCTAAGGTGGTATCCAGAGTGTCTTTAAACCAGGCTATCCACCTACCTACATTCTTCCCCAACCCACAGAACAGGGGAGAAAGACTGTTGCATACCTTGGATGTACATAGACAGTTGCGCTACTACCTGGACAGAACCAAGGGCAATAGAAAAACTGACCAGCTTCTGGTAGCATATGCAACAGGAAGGGAAGGAAAAGCAATCTCAAAACAGACAATCTCCAAGTGGATAGGAAATTGCATTAGATTTTGTTACTCCTACCATGGAAAGAAAACTCCAGAGAACATCAGGCCTCACTCTACAAGGGCTACGGCCACTACCACAGCTTTCTTACGAGGAGTGGCTACCAAGGACATTATAGAGGCTGCTACTTGGACCTCCGTGCATACATTTGCCAAGCATTATAACTTACCTTTATACTCTAGATCCCGAGCAGGATTTGCCACTGCTGTTTTGCAAGGGATCTTAACTACACCATAATCTCTTCTTCCTCCTCCCCTAGTTTAGCTATGGTATTCTACCCATTTGTAAGGACTGCAGATGCATCCTTGAAGGACATAGTACAGTTTTGTACCTACCATAAATGTAGATGTCCGATAGGAATGCATCTGCAGTCAGGATTACCCACCCTTCCCTTCTGTGGTACTCCTAGGGTATTTGCCCATCTTATAGCTAGCTGGGGGGGGGATCTATTATGGTGTATTTGTTTGTATATATGTACATACATGCTTATTTTTTGTGTTTGCTCTCTACTATTTGGAAACATTGGCATTTATCCAAATTTAGCCTTCCAAGAGGGCACATGGCATCTGGGGCAAGAAACACTGAGGAAAATGGCGTCGGCTGATGCTTTTATACCCGAAGAACTGCAGCTATGACGTCGGGTGAAGTGCGACACCAGCCGAGGCCAGACCCAGACTTTGGAATCCGGCCGACCGAAGGGCTGCCTGACGACAGGACAACCCATTTGTAAGGACTGCAGATGCATTCCTATCGGACATCTACATTTATGGTAGGTACAAAACTGTACTTTGTGTATACTTACCATAAATGTAGATGTTTGAGTGTATTCACTGTTGCAGTCTAGGTTACCCGCCCGCCATCCCCCTTTCATTCTAGAGTTTATCTTTCCTTCTCTATCTTCTACAACCTATGTGGTGTATTTGCTTGTAGATGAAGGTAAAGTTTGTATTGTTGCATGTATATATAGTTTAATATATATATATATATATATATATATATATATATATATATATATATATATATATATATATATATATATATATATATATATATTTTTTTTTTTTTTGCTACCTTTTTGGGGGCACCTGATATCTGGGGCAAGAAAAATGGCGTCAGCTGCTTGTTTTATATCCCTGACGACCTGACGTCATGGAAGAGGAGACAGCAACCGACGCAGGACCCAAGACTTTGGAATTCAGGCCGACTGAGGGCAACCTGCCAGCAGATTACCCAAATGTAATGCCTGCAGCAGTGAATACACCGTAACATCTACATTTATGGTAAGTGTACACAACTGTACTTTCTGGCTGTCTTCCTAGATACCTTCTCAGCAGCTTCCGTGGTCCCTGATTCTCACCCCCCTGCTCTCAAGAAGCCTGATAGATTTTACAAGGTGTCTGATGAAAGTTTCTTTATAAATGCCCTTCTACTGATCCTTCTGTAGTGTCTGTCTGTTCTGATAAAACCTCAAAGCTGTTGCCCTCTAACAAGATGCTTCCTCCAGATAAGGATTGTAGGGCGATGGAGAGACTGGGCAAAAAGGTTTATACTGCTGCCACTCTATCCTTTTGGGCATCAACTTCCCCCTGGCCTTTCTACTGCTCCAAGGGTTTTCACGAAATGCCTTGCTTTTGTCATTGCCTTGTGCAGGATGAGAGGAGTTCAGATCTTTTCCTATACAGATGATCTCATTCAAGCTGCTTCCCCTTATGCTGTGCTTCAGGATCTCCATTTTACTATTTCCATGTTGCTCAGTCTGGGGTTCACCATACACTTCAATAAGTTAGCTGTGTGATGCTTTCTCAGGATTATATTTTCCTTGGTTGCAGTCTTCAGACTACACCCTTGCTGGCATCTGTCTGCCCCCATGGCCATGTATCTTACTACCTTTTTCCAGTCTTTTCTTCCTCTAGCTTCAGTCACAGCCAGGGATTTTCTCGGGATCCTCTGGTTCATTACCTCCAACATTCTCATGCTCACTCTGGCCAGGCTCCTAAAGAGAAAGTTGCAGTGTTGCCTCAAGTCAGTGTGGCTCCAACATTGCCCTCCCTGGACATCCCAGCCCCCTTCCTTCCTTTATTCCTTGTCTCAAACATGAGCTTCAGTCATGGATTCATCAACTTTCTCTCAACCTGGGGCTTCCTTTCTAGGCTCCAATCCTGACTTAAGAGCTCTTTAGAGATGCTTCAGACAAGGAGATGCTGGTCCTACTTTGTCTCTGTCAAGGTTCAGGGTCTTTGGCCTTTTCATGAGAGGTAGGACCACATCAGAATAAAGGAGAGGAGGTTCTACTACTTCTTCAGACTTTTCATTCCCTGTTTCATCCTGGGCCCCTCAAAATTTTCACAGGCAATACCATAGTGATGTGGTATGCCAACAAGTAAGGGGGTACAAGGCCCTGTATTTTTTTGCAGACTAGCTGTTGAGGTCTGGGATCTAGCTGTCCAGTGTCAAGTGACTCTTCAGACTGTTTACTTTCCCTCGGAGCGCAGTGTAGTGGCAAACTGTTTGTTTGAGCAGGCCCAGCACATAAGCTCATGAATCTATGCTTCACAGAGATGTGTTACTGGACATTGTCTATCAGTGGGGTATTTCTCAAGTAGATATTTTTGCCTCCCCTGTAAACAGACAACTTCCTCTATTCTGTTCCAGAGTCCCAAGTCCTCTGTTTTGGAAAGTAGATGCCCTGTCTTTTCCTTACAAGGAGATGTTTCTGTATGCCTTCCCTCCCATTCCTGTGTTGCCACGAGTCTTGCACAAGATCAGACAGGACTCTTCCCGTTTGTTACTTGGTGGACTGTCTCACACAAAACAAAAACAAGAAGTCTTGTAACCATCCTCACTTGTCCAGTCTGCAACTGACACTGTGGGTAATTGGGCTTGATCCATTTTAGGCACCTTTTTTTCTGTGGATGTCCTGCAGGAGGCCAGAAAGCCCAATACCAGGAAATCGTATTTGTCCAAATGGAATATATTTTCTGTCTGGTGCCTCCTTCGCCATCAGGATTCCTTATCTGTGGAGGTTCCACTGGTTTTCTTATATTTATGTGATTTGCTGCATTCTGGGTTGGCATAGTCTTCAGTTAAAGCTCATCTGTCCGCAGTTTCTGCTAGTCTGCCCTTGACTCCTCCTCTGGCCTCTGGATTTGAGGTCAAGTAATTTCTTAAAGGCATCCTTCATATCAGGCGTCCCAGGAAGCCTATTTTGCATTCCTGGGACCTCAGTTTTGTTCTTGAAAAGTTGACTCGGGCTGCTTTTAAGCCTACTGCTTCAGCTTCCTTAAAGCATTGTACTTGGAAGACTTTTTTTTTTTTTTTTTTTGACTCACTTCGGCCAAGGGGGTGTCATGTCACTTGAGGCTCTCATAGCTGTTCCTCAGTTCTTAGTTTTCCACAGTTTTTGTACTAATCCTTTTTTTAGGCCCAAGGTGGTCAATGAATTGCCCCTTAATCAGTCTGTCCATCTGCCTTCCTTTATTCCTTCTTAGCAGCCTGCCAGTGAGAAGGTTCTTCACACCTTGGATCTGCATAGACAGCTCACATATTTGGATAAAACAAAAGTTATTCACAAAGTTGAGCAGGTTTTTGTTTCCTTTTATCCCAGGTCTTTGGGTTTGGCTTATTTCTAAGCAAACCATCTCTTCCTGGATTTCTAAGGCCATTTCTTTTTGTTGTTTTTTCATGGTAAATGTCTTTCCTCATCAGTAAAGGCTCATTCTCCCAGGGCTGCTGCCTCCTCTGGTCCCTTTTTCAAAAGGCTAGACACCAATTTTAGGATGCTACTTGGTCTTCTGTTCATACTTTCACTAAGCATTACAATTGTGGATTTTATTTACAGGGCTAGAGCTGGCTTTGTCAGAGTTGTCCTGCATGGCTTTCTGGAGGGCTCTTTGTGCTGTCCTCCCAGGTTTCATATTAAGCTTTTGTACTCTCCCTTCGGTTGTTAATACTGTCATGGTATGGAAGAACATAGTACAGTTGTGTACAATCTTACCATAACGGTAGTTGTTCTTCTGTCCACTGTTGCAGTATTTGCTTCCTCCCTTCTGCCTGCTCTGCTGTAGTCTGTTCTTTTTTGCCATCCTGGCCGAGGGGCTTTTCTCCCTTTTCTCCTTCTGGATACACATGATGTCCTTCAAGGATGCATCTGCAGTCATAACATATGGGTTGTCCTGCCTCAGGCAGCCCTTCGGTCGGCCGGATTCCAAAGTCTGGGTCTGGCCTCGGCTGATGTCGCACTTTCCCCGACGTCAGAGCGTCTGGGGTATAAAAGCATCAGCCGACGCCATTTTCCTCAGTCTTTCTTGCCGTGCGGTGCCCGAAGCAGAAGCTGTTCGCAAGTGCCGGTCGGTCAGATCCAGTGATTTCAGCTACCGAAGACTTCGAAAAAAGCTAAGTACTCCGTTGGGGACTCTTTCTTGCCTCAGCCGATGTCAGACAAAGTAAATAATTGTTTAACTTGTGGGAAACAAATACCTCTTAAGGATTTCCATTATTACTGCTTTCCTTACTTAAGCCCAGACCACGACGTATCGGCCTGTTTAGCCTGTGCCTCCTTCAACCGACGAACTCTTAGACGTCGGTCGGAGTTTGCAGAGGAATTTTTTGGTGCCGCTTTTGCTTATAAAATGCCGTCGGAGACTCCGACTTCGCATATGGTCAAAAAACGCAAGGAAAAGGGCCGACACTCACGGCCAGCAGTTTCGGCTGAAACCACGGCTTGGCCTACCGCGAGTGTCTCTGTTTCGGCCGAAACAGAGTCCTCGGTTATTCCTTCTTCCGAAACCATACTTCCGACCACCGAGGCCACGGCTGAGTCGGCTTCAGAACTACCTACCGAAGCTAGTGTTCAGGAATTGTCTGACACCATACCTTTGGACATTTCTACCCCAGCACGTGGGGCAGCTAGGCCCCCGGCTTCTATGTCCATTAAGGCCTTTTCTATGGCTAAAGCTGCCAAACTTTCAAAAGCTTTGCCTGCCAAATCTACACCCCAGAGGCCTTCCTCTAGTTCACAGATCCTCAGCCTTGCTGAGGACCTTATCTCCTTAATTAGGGGTTCACAACCTCACCCAGACAGGGCCTCTCAACCTCCTCCAGACAAAAGGCCCAGGACTGACCTCTCTGAACCACACTCCTCAGATGATTCCATGGATGGATCTTAGTTGTCAGATCACCAGGAAGGGGCTTACTCGCCTTATGAGGATTCTCATGCAGAGGAATCTATCCCTTCAGCCTCCCCTCCTGAAGAGTTTTCCTTTGGGGAGACTTTACACTCCATGAGGGAGCACTTTCAATGGCAAGGTCAGGATTTCTCTGATTCTAGAAAAAGATTAAGGACCTTTTTGCATTTGCCTCAACATAGGCCCTTAGCTATACCTCCTGTTCTAAATGTAATTGATGATGTGTACAATGATGTCAGTACAGCCCCTGATACTCTTCCTCCGGCCCCTGCCAAACCTGACAGATTTTACAGGGTTCCGGATTCTCATTTCCATCTGTATAAAGCCCATTCTGCAGACCCAGAAACTATTTCTCAGGGCCCTAAAGGGGTTGCAGCCGCTACTGCCAAAAATCCTCTACCCTCTGAAAGAGAGTCTAGAGCTTTAGAGAGATGGTGAAAGAAGGTGTATACATCTGCAACTCTTTCTGTCAGGGCATTAAACTGTCAATTCCATATGATACAGTACCAAGAGTATTTGTTAGATGAACTGTATAAGAAACTTTCTTCTCCTGAACCCCTAGACCGTAAATCCCTTCAGGATTTGGTACATAACTCACAACAGGTTAGTAATCATTTCTTAAAATGTGGCTATGATGCACTGGAGGCTTCATTTACATCAGCTATGACTGGGGCAGTTATTCGTAGGCATGCCTGGCTGAAGGAGCAGTCTTTGCCAGACCATGTCAAAGCTAAACTCCTCGATGCTCCAATGGAGAAACAAAATTTATTTGGCTCCCCTGCTCAGGAGATCTTAAAAAAGGTGGAAGAAAAAGCAAAATCTGTGCAAACAGTTAAAGATTTCCTGCAAGTTCAACCACCGAGATTCAGCAGAAACTGGCCTACAAAGAATTGGTCCTTTCCGGACTCGGACAGAGCCCAGAGAGGCAGGAACAGGCGCTCTAGAGGCAGAGGCCAATCGAAGGGCTCCTACAGAGGCCGTCAGTGGCAGCCTGCCAATCAGAGGAGCAGTGCAACAGCTGCAACGACAACCACTACTACAGGACAGACTCAATGACTTGACCCTGATTCCGCCTACCAGGGATCAACTGAAAGCACCCTTGGGTGGAAAGCTGGCTTTATTCTCGAAAAACTGGCATTATATTACAAAGGATACATGGACATTGCAAATAATAGACAAAGGATACAGGTTTCACTTCCACACTTTGCCAAAAAGAAGCGGAATGCCAAACCTTCCACCAAATCTGAAAGCAGAGGCTTTAAGACAAATCAGCAATTTACTTCAGATGAAAGCCATAGAAAAGGTACCATGTTCAGAACAAGGCCAAGGATTTTACTCCAGACTATTCCTTGTACCAAGAAAAGAAAATCAATGGAGGCCTATTCTCGACCTGTCCGCACTGAACACTTATCTCATTGTGCCAAAATTCAAAATGCTGACCCTACAGCAACTTCTTCCCATGCTGGGCAATGAGTCTTGGCTGGTGACTCTAGATCTCAAGGAGGCATACCTGCACGTCCCTATCCGACCAAGTTGCAGAAGACACCTCAGATTTCTTGCAGGATCAGAGCATTATCAATTCTCAGCATTGCCCTTTGGCTTATCTACTGCGCCCAGAGTATTCACGAAATGCCTGGCATCAGTAATTGCACATTGCAGACTACAGGGAATTCAAATTTATCCATACCTGGACGACTGCCTAATACAAGCGGACAGCAAGAAAAAGTTGTTAAAGGATTTGGCCTATGCCATACACCTGCTACAGACCTTGGGATACACAGTCAACATCCAAAAGTCAAGACTAGTACCATCCCAAAGGATAACCTTCTTGGGTGCAGATCTGGACACAAACACCCAAATGGCCTTTCTCACAGAAGAAAAGCAAAAACAACTTCCAGATTACTTCATGATTCTGAGAAGACAAACTCAGCTTACTGCAAGGAAAATCCTGCAGGCTTTGGGTTACATGGCATCCTGCATAATTCTAATCCCGCATGCCAGACTGCATATGAGGAAATTACAATGGTACCTAAGGAGTGTATGGTCCCAACACAGTCACAGTTTAGAAACCATGATACCAGTCATTCCATGCCTTCAAAAGGAATTCATGTGGTGGGCTCAGGCCTGCCAGTCCAACAGAGGGTTGCCTTTCAACAAACCAAAAACAAGGCAGACCATCACCACGGACGCCTCAGACCGAGGATGGGGAGCACACATGGAGGACAAATGTATCCAAGGCCTATGGCCTCAAGGGCAGCTAAGCATGCACATAAACCAAAAGGAAATGCTGGCAGTGAGGCATGCAATCGAGGCATTCAAACCCTTCCTCCAACAAGGACATCTGTTAATAAGGACAGACAACACCACGGTCATGTGGTACATAAACAAGCAGGGAGGCTCACATTCTTACCCTCTATGCCGGATGGCTATGAATCTGTGGGATCTATGCCTGAATCTCAGTATCTAACTACAGGCCCAATTCGTGCCAGGGAAAGAAAATGCACTGGCGGACAGCTTAAGCAGAACTACCATGGATGCACACGAATGGATGCTCCACCCAGACATCTTCAAACTCATAACAAAGACATGGGGAATGCCGGAGATAGATCTGTTCGCCTCCCCACTCAACCATCAACTGAAGACATTCTGCTCAAGGACATACCACCCACAAGCTTGGAGGGTGGACTCTCTCTTTCAGCTGGAAAGCCCTAACAGTATATGCCTCCCCACCTCTCCCATTGATGTACAAGGTTCTACTGAAGATCAGGGAGGAACAGCCAAAAGTGATACTAATAGCTCCGGACTGGCCAAGACAACACTGGTATCCACTATTGAGAAGCATGTCTCAGAAAAAATCATGGCCTCTCACCCTATGGCCTCTTCTTCTGACGCAGAACAATTTCAAGACCCTGCATCCCAACTTGAACACATTGCAGCTAACTGCCTGGAAAATTCCTTAAAACCCAATCAAACTGTTTTATCTCAGAGGGTGAAGGACATTATCCTGGAGGCTCGCAGGCCTTCCACAAGGAAGACATACTCAGCTAAATGGAAGAGATTTCTCATTTGGAGCACATCAAAGGGGACAGATGTCTCCGTGGCAAACCTAGCACATATCCTAGAATACTTAGCAGAATTGTTCCACAATGGCCTGTCCTATTCTTCCATTATGCTTCAGCAATTTCAGCAGAATACAATGTGGATCCACCTATCTTCTCGCACCCTCTCCTCAGACAATTTCTGAGAGGGGTCAAAAATGTTAAACCTCCAAGAAGACCCCCTCTACCTGCCTGGGATCTCAACTTTGTGCTGGAGAAACTGACACTACCTCCTTTTGAACCAGCAGCATCAGCGGATCTACAGTTTCTATCTTGGAAAACTGCATTCCTTCTGGCAATCACTTCAGCAAGAAGAGTATCTGAGTTACAAGCATTAATGGCAGTGCAGCCTTTTCTTATTTTCCACCAGGACAGAGTGTCACTAAGAACCAATCCTACTTTTATGCCAAAGGTGGTATCTAGGGTATCCTTGAACCAAGCTATTCACTTGCCTACATTCTTCCCTAATCCACAGAATAGAGGGGAAAAACTTTTGCACACCCTGGATATACACAGACAACTACGCTACTACTTGGACAGAACAAAGACTAGCAGGAAAACTGACCAACTTTTTGTAGCATATGCAACTGGGGTGCAAGGGAGAGCAATTTCCAAACAGACAATTTCAAAATGGATAGGAAATTGCATTCGCTTTTGCTACTCCTTTCATGGAAAGACAGTTCCTGAAAATATCAGGCCTCACTCCACAAGGGCCACGGCCACCACTACAGCCTTCCTACGGGGGGTGGCTACCAAGGACATTTTGGAAGCTGCTACTTGGAGCTCCGTGCATACATTTGCCAAGCATTACAATCTACCTTTATATTCTAGATCCAGAGCAGGGTTTGCAACTGCAGTCCTGCAGGGGATCTTAACTACACCATCCTTTTCTTAGTACCTCCTCCCCCAGATTGGCTATGGTATTCTACCCATATGTTATGACTGCAGATGCATCCTTGAAGGACATAGTACAGTTTTGTACCTACCATAAATGTAGATGTCCGATAGGTATGCATCTGCAGTCAGGATTACCCTCCCTCCTTCCCCTCTGTGGTATTCCTAGGGTGCTTACCCCTCTTTTAGCTAGCTGGGGGAATCTATTATGGTGTATTTGTTTATTCATGTATATAATTTGCAAATGTTTGGAACTTTTCAGCATTTATCCAAATTTAGCCTTCCTAGAGGGCACCTGGCATCTGGGGCAAGAAAAACTGAGGAAAATGGCGTCGGCTGGTGCTTTTATACCCCAGACGCTCTGACGTCGGGGAAAGTGCGACATCAGCCGAGGGCCAGACCCAGACTTTGGAATCCAGCCGACCGAAGGGCTGCCTGAGACAGGACAACCCATATGTTATGACTGCAGATGCATACATATCGGACATCTACATTTATGGTAGGTACAAAACTGTACTTTCTTCCTTGTCCCTAGGGACATTCTGTTCCTCCTGGGGCTTTTTCCGTTCTGTGTGCGCTTCTGTACATCACCTTTAAGCTCTATACCTTGAGCAGAGTGTGTACATATGATGTATGGTGCCTGTAAGTACTAAAGACTTTGGTATACTGGCTAGATGTTGGCTATCCTTGACATGAGATCCCTTCAGTTATGAATGTTGCAACAGTGAGGAAAACAGCATTACAGTTATGGTGAGATTTTACACAGCTGTACTTTCTGACTGCAGAAAGCAACCCACTCCCCCCCTTTCTCTGTTTTTGCTTGTACAGAACTGGAGCATTCTGTTAGAGCAGTGCATCCACAAAATTGAGTGGATTTAGCTGTCTGGGAAAGTTTTTGTTCCAGGTAGTCAGTGTCTCCAAGAGGTGGTCCTAGGGCTACGATCCAGCTCAACAAAGCATTTTATCTGAGTCTTGGTATGTCCTGCAGCAAACTGTTTTTAATGGACACATACATGTTCGACCCCCCAAACCTTGGCTAGTTTGGTAGGTTCCTCTGGGCCCAAAAGTTGGTCAGCCCTGGGGTGGTTCTTATGCTTGCAACTCAAGTCCTGTCTCTTCTGGCAGCAGGAAGTGTACTCATTTATAGCATTAGCGCAAATACCGGTATCTTCCATTTATTTGATCATCACTGAAAATTAAAAGTGCACTTAAATTAAGAGCATTTTTGCTGTTCTGGCAGGCAGAGTTTGACATGCATTTTAATTTTGTGTCCTATGGTTTACATGCTTTGTTTTACAAACATTTTTAGGGTGCGTATTTTTATGTCCTGCACTATAAAACATTGAAATATAGTCACGTAAATTACTTGAGCAGTCATGAGAAATCAAAATGCATTTGTGCAGTTCAGACCAAAAGTGAATTTTTTTTTCTTTTGCAGGGGAGCAATTTAGGACACCCTCCTAAAGTTATGCATGTCAGCTTCATGGTTACACAACTTTGGGATATAGAGAAACTCCCCAAAACAGCTGTCCATAATCTCAAACAATAATTAATTTTACTATAGTTGAGTGAATAGTTAATTTCAGAGGTATATCTGAAGACAGAGGACAGCTGTTTTAATCTGTGCCAAACAAAGGCAGACGGGACGTGTGTCAGACCAAAACAGTGGTAAAACTGATCCACAGAAGGATTTTTCCCCAATGTTGATTGCAGTGACCAGGATTCATAGTACACAGCTGTGAAGCGCAAATCAGTCTGAACTGATGAGCTTTTGTGCTGCATTGCTGAGGATAAATTCATAGGTAGATTCCCTTAAGGGCAACATCTTATTACTTTTGAATTTGCATGACTTTGAATCGCTTCGCTATGGTGTTAGAAAACCTATGCAGTGGAGCAACTGTTGTCTGATGTATCACAGGTATAAAGAGGGACATAAACTGGCATTGAGCAGCATCCATCCTAGGACACACTGGGCAGAGTAATACTTATAGTAGCCCACGGGTACCAATAGGAATTCACATGGGCACAGACCATACCCCCACCCCACGAGACACAGACACACACTGTGGCACTTTATAGTAGTCACTCTTGCAAAGGCACTTATGGGACGCGCTCTCTCTTTTGCTGTTGTTCTAACACACACACACACACACACACACACACACACACACGCTGCAGTGGCACAGGCAGGCCAATGCATGTACACACTTAATCTCTGTCAGCTATTTGTAGAGGGTGTAGCAGCTCTGATTAACCCTGTACAGATTCCCACCATTTAGAGGTGTAGGTGTGTTCCACAAGAGTGAGTGTAGACTTAATTCCTTTGGATCCCAGCCCTGGCCTCCATTTGTGTGGTCTGGATGTCCGAGTCCCAAACTGTGCAAGTGCTATAACTGGGCAGCATGCCAGAATAGTCATTTACACACATGCCTCTCAATGAGTATTGCATTTGAGTGGAGTGCTCATGCCTAGATAAAGTGGCTGTACTTGACGGTCAGTCAGGGGAGTTTGTCAGTTACAGTAGTTTTGCGAACGTGTGCAAGTAAACTTGTACTCCATTTACAAACTTTGCAGACAACTGAGTACCCTCCACCCATGATATTCAGCAGCTTGAAAGGTTTTTACACTTACTTTTATATGTGCTGTAATACAGAAAGTACACTGGTATCTGTATAAGTTCTAAAATCTAAGCTTGGGTAATCCGAAGAAAACTGCTGCAGTATTTGAGGATTTAGATAAAAAAAATTCCAGAGGAAAACCGTAAACACTATATTTGCTGGCCTTGCAAGTCTGTAGTCTTTTCACTTGTTCATGGAACTTCGAGTCACATTCTCAGCTTTTACAGCTGCTTGACATTATGTATATATCAATCACGCTTGTCAACATCTTTGCAAATGTAAAATGATCTGTAATGCCTCGATATAATAGTTTCCTTTGTTGCGATTTTTAGTTACCACCTTGCATGCCGTGCTAGAAGCACTGGTTTCCAAAGGCAGGTTCTTGTGTAATATTTAGATGTAGCAAGTGTTTTCCATGATTCTGTGTAACATGCATATTTACAAGACCCCTGCAGGAGTCCTAGGCACTTGCTATGCTGCCAGGATTGCTGGTGACACAACTTGATATTCATAGATACTTTGTGAGGAAATGGACTCGCGGACAGTTTGCTGAGCTTCATAACAATATGTATGAAGTAAAAGATGCTTGTTTTCTCCAGCATAATGTCATAGATCAAATTTGATAGAAGTGGTTACAACAGTGGTAGGCAGTGTACTGTCTTGTACAGTTTCATTCTCTGCAGCCCCCCCACCACCAAGACATGTGCCAGAAGGCTACAGGTAGGAGGTAGGCCTAGAATTGTTCAGTACTTATTTGCACACTGCTGCGCCTGAATGTCAACAGAAGAGGAATTGTGTAAGTATTGACCTTGCTTGGTGTTTTTGCAGCAAAAATGATGTCCATTGTAGGAAACTGGTAAATTAGTTTTACACAGGTTCACAGGTGTTTACTAGGCTAACGACCAGAAGGGCCTTTTTAAGCCTAGCCATGCATCCCAAATCTCTGACAAGTTCTGATACCCTTCATAAGTGTAAGCAGGGGGTTGAGAGATGAACCATTTGCAGCTTACCTGTGTCCATAGAGACATAGATGCCAAACCTGGAATGAATTTCCAGTTTCCTGTCCAAGTTGCACTTGAATTGGGTTAGGGAAGAATTCTGCTTCACATGGATGGGGAGAGTGTTCCATAGATGCGGTAGTCTCTGTGTTAAATATCTATCTCTCCACCAGGACCTATTTATATCACAGGTAAGGTTTAAGTCTTTAGAATGGGTAATTCTGGTGCTGTTCGTTTTGTGGATATGCAGGAGGTCCATCAGAGTGGGGTCTGACAATGCTCTATATGCCAGGTGAAGATCTTCCCTCAAAAACCCGTAGGAGACAGAATGCAGGGATAGGGCATTGAGGCGATCTGCACAGGACATTTTACTTACACCCTGTATTCTTTTAGTGAGGAACCTCTGTGGATGTTCCAATTGTTGTATATGCCTGGTTAGGTACATACCAAAGGGGGCATTGTACATCATGATAGGTCTGATAAATGCCGAATACAGTGGAACAATGACTTCCTTGGACTAAGTGCCATACCTTTGTTTGTTTATAAGTTGTGCACTATAGAGTGATTTCCTCACCACTGTAGACACATGATGGTCAAAGGCTAGATTACTATCTATGTGTGCCCCTACGTCCCTGACTACAGGGTTAAATCTAAGGGGTGTGTTATCAACATGATAGTTACCAGGGATGGATGACTTCTTAAAGGATACTGTTATGCATTTCTTTGAGCCAGAATACAGGGTGGAAGTAAAATGTCCATGGCTTCGACACCAGTTTGTCTATGTCAGACCCTCCTGGACAACATTTGTGTCAGTGTGAGATTCAATGACTGCTCCTAATTTGCAATTATCTGCAAATTTAGTTAGCCAGAGACCACTGACATTGGCCTTGATTTCTGAGAAGTTAATGCCAAAAAGAGCGGTCCAAGAACTGATCCCTAAGGGACTCCATTTGTGACTGGCCTCTTTAAAGAGGTGGACTCCCCAATTCTAACTTCCTGGGTCCTGTCTTTGAGCCAGTTGGCTATCCAGCTGGTGACATACGGATTTGTACCCGACCTCCTGAGTTTGTCAACAATGCCCGAGTGGCTAATGTTTCAAAAATACTTGTAGGCTTAGAATGCTCAGATTTAAACAGTGCTTCATTAGCTAGTAAACTTTCAATTTATTAGTACTCTTAAGGTCACTCTGAAAAGCTCATTTATGTAAACTGCATGGAAGTATGCTTTTAAATTGCTGAAATGTATATAATTTTACTTTTAATGGTCATTTCTGATGTCCTTCAAGGATGCATCTGCAGTCCTAACATATGGGTTGTCCTGCCTCAGGCAGCCCTTCGGTCGGCTGGATTCCAAAGTCTGGGTCTGGCCTCGGCTGAGGTCGCACTTCACCCGACGTCATAGCTGCTGTTTATTGGGTATAAAGGCATCAGCCGACGCCATTTTCCTCAGTCTTTCTTGCCGCGGTGCAAGCAGAAGCTGTTCGCAAGTGCCGGTCGGTCAGATCCAGAGATTTCTACTACAAGACTTCTAAAAGCTAAGTACCCCATTGGGGACTCTTTCTTGCCTCAGCCGATGTCAGACAAAGTAAATAATTGTTTAACTTGTGGGAAACAAATACCTCATAAGGATTTCCACCCTTACTGCCTTCCTTGCTTAGGCCCAGACCACGACGTATCAGCTTGTCTAGCCTGTGCTTCCTTCAACCGACGGACACTTAGACGTCGGTCGGAGTTTGCAGAGGAGTTTTTTGGTCTCGCTTTTGCATACAAAATGCTGTCGGAGACTCCGACTACTCAATTAGCTAAAAAGCGCAAGGAAAAGGACCGACATTCGCGGCCCGCGGTTTCGGCTTAAACCACGGTTAGGCCAACCGCGAGTGTCTCGGTTTCGGCTGAAACAGAGTCCCCGGTTCTTCCTTAGGCCGAAAGCATGCCTCCGATAGCTGAGGCCTCACAGAGCATGGCTGAATCTGCTTCTGAATTTACTGCTACAGAAGCAGGCACCCAGGATTTGTCAGACACTATTCCTTTAGACATATCTACCCCTGCACGTGGGGCTGCTAGACCCCCTGCTTCTATGTCTATCAAGGCTTTTGCCAGGGCTAAAGCAGCTAAATCTTCTAAGGCCTTACCTGCTAAAACTCCCTCACATAGGCCTACCTCTAGTTCCCAAATACTCAGCCTGGCTGAGGATCTCATTTCTTTGATCAGGGGATCCCAACCTCACCCAGACAGGGCCTCTCGGCCCCCTCCAGATAAGAGACCTAGGACTGAACCCCTGGAACCTGTCTCTACAGACTATTCCTCGGATGACTTAGACATTTCAGACCCTCAGGAAGGCCCATATTCTCCTTATGAGGATTCTGATGCAGAAGACTCCATTCCTTCTGCTTCTCCTCCTGAAGAATTTTCCTTTGGGGAAACCTTGCATGCTATGAGGGAACACTTCCAATGGCAGGGCCAGGATTTTTCAGATTCAAGGAAAAGGCTAAGGACTTTTTTACACTTACCACAGCATAGGCCTTTAGCCATTCCTCCAGTACTAACTGTTGTTGATGATGCATATAATGATGCCTGTACTGCCCCTGATTCTCTTCCTCCGGCCCCTGCCAAGCCAGACAGATATTACAGGGTCCCGGAAACACACTACCATTTGTACAAGGCTCCTGTTGCAGACCCTGAAACCATTTCACAGGGCCCTAAAGGTGTGGCAGCTGCCTCTGCCAAAAACCCTCTTCCCTCTGAAAAGGAATCTAGAGCATTAGAGAGATGGGGTAAAAAGGTTTACACTTCTGCTACTCTTTCGGCCAGGGCCTTGAACTGTCAATTTCACATGATTCAGTACCAGGAATTTTTGTTAGACCAGCTAAATAAAAAACTGGCTTCTCCTGAACCTATAGACCGCAAGTCCCTTCAGGATTTGGTACATAACTCTCAGCAGGTCAGTAACCATTTCTTAAAATGTGGCTATGATGCACTGGAGGCTTCCTTTAGATCAGCTATGACTGGAACAGTGATTCGAAGGCATGCCTGGTTAAAAGAACAATCCTTACCAGACCATGTTAGGTCAAAACTTCTAGATGCTCCCATGGAGAAACAAAGTTTGTTTGGCTCCCCTGCACAGGAGGTTCTAAAGAAGGTGGAAGAAAAAGCAAAATCTGTTCAAACAGTCAAGGATTTCTTACAGGTCCAACCTCCGAGGTTTAGCAGAAATTGGCCTTCGAAGAATTGGTCCTTTCCAGACAACTCCAGAGCGCAGAGAGGCAGATATAGACGCCCAAGAGGCAGAGGTCAATCTAGGGGTACCTACAGGGGACGTCAGTGGCAACCTACCAACCAGAGAAGTACTGCCACAGATTCAACTACAACCACTTCCACAGGGCAGACACAATGACTTGACTCTGGTTCTGCCTACCAGGGAACAACTGGAAGCACCCTTGGGCGGAAAGCTAGCCTTATTTTCCGACAACTGGCATTGCATTACAGGAGACAAATGGACTTTACAAACAATAGACAAGGGCTACAGGTTTCACTTCCACACTCTACCAAAAAAGAAAGGAATGCCAAACCTACCACCAAGCCAAAAAACAGACGCTCTAAGACAAATCAACAACTTACTAAGGATGAGAGCTATAGAAGAGGTACCACCTATGGAACAAGGCCAAGGATTTTACTCCAGGCTTTTCCTTGTACCAAGAAAAGAAAATCAATGGAGACCTATTCTAGACTTGTCCGCACTGAACACATACCTCATTGTTCCAAAATTCAAAATGCTGACCCTCCAGCAGCTTCTTCCCATGCTGGGCAAGGTGTCTTGGCTGGTGACTCTAGATCTCAAGGAGGCATACCTGCACGTCCCTATACGACCAGATTGCAGAAGACACCTCAGATTTTTTGCAGGATCAGAGCATTATCAATTCTCAGCATTGCCTTTTGGCTTATCTACTGCACCCAGAGTATTCACAAAATGCCTGGCATCAGCAATTGCTCATTGCAGGCTTCAGGGAATTCAAATTTACCCATACCTGGACGACTGCCTAATACAAGCGGACAACAAGGCAAAATTAACAAAAGATTTGAAAAATGTCATACAACTGTTGCAAGCCTTGGGATACACAGTCAACATGCAAAAATCAAGACTAGTACCATCCCAAAGGATAACATTCTTGGGTGCAGAACTGGATACATCAACTCAGATGGCTTTTCTCACAGAAGAAAAACAAAAGCAACTACCAGTCTACTTCATGACATTAACAACACAAACTCAGCTTACTGCAAGGAAAGTCCTGCAAGCCCTGGGTTACATGGCATCCTGCATAATATTGATTCCGCATGCCAGGCTGCATATGAGAAAGCTACAATGGTACCTAAGGAATGTATGGTCTCAACACAAGCACAGTCTAGAAGCCCAGATTCCAATAATTCTATGCCTGAAGCAAGAATTCCTGTGGTGGGCTCAGGCCTGTCAGTTGAACAGAGGCTTGCCTTTCCACAAACCTCATCCAAGCCAGACCATCACCACGGACGCCTCAGACCTAGGTTGGGGGGCACACATGGTGGACAAGTGTATACAAGGCCTATGGACCCAAGACCAGCTGAATCTACACATAAATCTAAAGGAGATGCTGGCAGTGAAACATGCGATCCAGGCATTCAGACCACTCCAACAGAGTCATCTGCTGATAAGGACGGACAATACCACAGTCATGTGGTACATCAACAAACAGGGAGGTACTCATTCATATCCTCTATGCCGGATGGCAATGGACCTGTGGAATGTGGCCCTGAATCTCAACATTCAACTTCAGGCCAGATTTGTACCAGGAAAAGAAAATTCTCTAGCAGACACCTTAAGCAGAACTACCACGGATGCTCACGAATGGATGCTGCATCCAGATATCTTCAAAGCCATAACAAAGAAATGGGGACTACCAGAGATAGACCTGTTCGCCTCCCCACACAACCACCAATTGAAGAAATTCTGCACAAGAGCATACCACCCACTTGCTTGGAGGGTGGACTCCCTTTCCTTCAGCTGGAAAAACCTGCCAGCATATGCATTTCCAACTCTTCCCTTGATGTACAAAGTTCTACTGAAAATCAGAGAGGAGCAGCCAAGGGTAATCCTGATAGCTCCAGACTGGCCGAGGCAACATTGGTACCCGCTACTGAGAAGCATGTCTCGGACACACGCATGGCCTCTACCTCTATGTCCCTTACTTCTAACACAAGACAACTACAAGATCCTACATCCAAACTTGAAAACACTGCCGCTAGCTGCTTGGAATATTGCATAAAACAAAATAACCCAGGTTTATCTCAGAGGGTTAAGGACATTATCCTGAAGGCACGCAGACCCTCCACAAGGAAAACTTATTCAGCCAAGTGGAAAAGATACCTCATTTGGAGTGTAGCAAAGGGAGAAAATGTCTCATTGGCAAACACGAATATTTAGCAGAACTGTTCCACAATGGCCTGTCTTACTCCTCCATTAAGATTCATGCATCAGCAATTTCAGCAGAATACAACATGGATCCTCCTGTCTTCTCTCATCCTCTACTCAGGCAGTTCTTGAGAGGAATCAAAAATGTAAAACCTCCAAGGAAACCACCTTTACCTACATGGGATCTCAACTTTGTGCTGGAAAAGTTAACACTTCCCCCTTTTGAACCAGCAGCAACAGCAGAATTACAGTTCTTTTCTTGGGAAACTGCTTTCCTGCTAGCAATCACTTCAGCAAGAAGGGTATCTGAGTTACAGGCATTAATGGCAGTACAACCCTTCCTTATCTTCCATCAGGATAGAGTCTCTCTGAGAACTAACCCTACCTTTATGCCAAAAGTGTTCTCCAGAGTATCATTGAACCAAGCGATTCATTTACCTACATTCTTCCCCAACCCACAGAACAGGGGGGAAAGACTGCTACATACCTTGGATGTGCACAGACAATTACGCTACTATCTGGACAGAACTAAGACCAGCAGTAAAACTGACCAGCTTCTGGTAGCATATGCAACAGGAATGCAAGGAAAAGCAATTTCAAAACAGCACACAAGCGAGCTGGAACACAATCAGAGACAACTTTGTAAAATGAACTAGTTTTTAATAAATCCAAGTAAAATGTTAGCGCTTTCGGCCAAACCGATGTTTAGCCTTCATCAGACAAAACAAGGTTTTTGCTTTAGTGGGACTTGTTGTCCTTCACATCTCATCCCAACTTCTCAGTGTGTGCACAGATGTAGTGAGTAGGATGTGAGAAACGGATTGAGACAGTCACCAGCAGAGATTGTAAAGCTTATGCGTAGCTCTGCATACACACCAAGACATTGTGGGCTAATGGCTGCATTGGTAGGGCAGGTTTTTCATTATTAGCCCAGAGCTATGTGTTAGTTTCAGCACTTCACCAGGTGGAAAACTGGCATTATTTTCAAAAAATTGGCATATTGTCACAAAAGACAAATGGATCCTGGACATTATAGACAGAGGCTACAGATTCCACTTTCACACCCTTCCAAAAATGAGAGGCATGCCAAACCTGCCACAAAATCAAAGGGCAGAGGCACAAAAACAAATTTCAGCTCTCATGGACATGAAAGCTATTCAAGAGGTACCTGCAAAAGAACAGGGTAAAGGTTTTTATTCCAGACTATTCCTGGTACCAAGGAAGGACAAAGATTGGAGACCTATTTTGGACCTATCCATCCTAAACACATATTTACTCATACCAACATTCAAGATGCTCACATTACAGCAGCTTCTTCCCATGCTGGGCAAGGAGTCTTGACTGGTAACATTGGACCTCAAGGAGGCATACCTGCATGTCCCTATCAGACTAGATTGAAGAAGATACCTCAGATTTCTTGCAGGTTCAACCCATTATCGATTCTCTGCATTGCCCTTTGGCTTATCTACTGCGCCCAGAGTGTTTACGAAATGCGTGGCATCAGTAAATGCCTTCTGCAGACTTCAAGGGATACAAATATACCCCTATCTGGACGACTGCCTGATCCAAGCGGACAGCAAGCACATACTTCTGAAACACCTGGCCTTTGTAATAAAATTGTTGAACTTTCTGGGATACACAGTCAACAAAAAGAAATCAAAACTAATACCCTCTCAAGCAATAATTTTCCTGGGTGCCAGCTTGAATACAAACACCCAGATGGCCTATCTCACGCCAGAGAAGCAAGGACAACTATCTCAATACTTCAGAAAAATGGCAACCTTCACCAGGCTGACTGCAAGGAAAGACCTGCAGGCTCTGGGATTCATGGCATCTTGCATCCTACTGATCCCATGTGCAAAGCTGCATATGAGGAAACTTCAGTGGTACCTAAAAAACTTATGGTCTCAACACAGCCACAGTTTGGAACCAATTATACCACTCATTCCATGTCTTCAAAAGGAATTTCTGTGGTGGGCTCAAGCATGCCAAAGAAACGTAGGTCTCCCCTTCCGCATGCCTCAAGCAAATCAAATCATCACAACAGACGCCTCGGACTACGCCTGGGGGGCGCACATGACAGATCAGTGCATTCAGGGCAAATGGTCCCAAAAAGAGAAGCACCTGCACATCAATCAAAAGGAAATGCTAGCAGTACAAAATGCTATTATGGCCTTCAAAGACCTACTGCATCCAGGCCAGCTATTGATAAGGACAGACAACACCACAGTGATGTGGTACATAAACAAACAGGGAGGAACTCATTCATACCCCCTGTGCAGACTAGCCATGTCCCTTTGGAACACGGCTCTGGAATTGCAAATCCAACTTCAAGCACAATTCCTGCCAGGGAAGGAAAACACGCTGGCAGACAACCTAAGCAGAAATATGACAGATCCACACGAATGGAAGTTGCATCCTCAAGTTTTCGCAAAGATAATTCAGGCATGGGGACAGCCAGACCTAGATCTCTTTGCTACCCACAAAAATTACCAACTGAAAAAATTTTGCTCAAGGACCTGTCATCCACAGGCTTGGAAAGAGGACGCACTTTCTTTCAATTGGACAACATTGACAGTCTATGCCTTTCCACCTCTTCCTCAGCTGCCCAAAGTTCTATTAAAAGCCAGAGCAGAGAGGCCAAAGATGATTCTCATTGCTCCAGACTGGCCAAGACAACACTAGTATCCACTCCTGAAGAGCCTCACGCATTCCCCTCCATGGATACTGCCTCTAGTGCCTCTTCTGTTGACCCAGCACAACTTCAAAACTCTTCAAAGTCAGCTAAAAACCCTCAATCTAGCTGCATGGAGAATTCCTTGATTTCCCAACAGACCCTCCTCCAAGGAGGTGCAGGATGTCATCTTGGAGGCCAGAAGACCTTCTACTAGAAAAGCCTACTTCGCCAAATGGAAACGTTTTTGTGCCTGGAATCAGAAAAAGGGCCAGAATCCTTGGGTTCTAAACTTACCTCAAATATTACAGTACCTAGCTGAGATGTTAAACAGTGGACTTTCCTTCTCCATCAAGATCCATGCTTCAGCCATTTCTGCACAATACAACACTGATCCTCCCTTATTCTCTCATCCTCTTAAGACAGTTCCTCAGAGGGGCTAAGAATATAAAACCCCCAAGGAAACCACCAGTACCTGCTTGGGACCTCAACTTCATTTTAGAAAAACTGACTCTGCCTCCATTTGAGCCAGCTGCCTCAACAGAACTACAATATTTGTCATGGAAAACAGCCTTCCTTCTGGCTATCACCTCAGCACGCAGGGTTTCAGAACTACAAGCCCTCATGGCGGTGCAACCTTTCATCATTTTCCATCAGGACAGAGTTTCCTTACGAACCAACCCTTCCTTTATGCCAAAGGTAGTATCCAGTGTAGCCTTGAATCAGACTATACACTTACCTACCTTTTATTCTAACACACAAAACAAAGGGGAAAGACTACTACATTCCTTGGACATTCACAGACAACTTTGTTATTATTTGGACAGGACAAAGCCATTCAGAAAATTGGAGCAACTCTTTGTGTCCTATGCTACAGGTGCTCAAGGAAAGGCTATTTCCAAACAGACCATCTCAAAATGGATAGCCCACTGCATACGCTTTTGTTACTCATTTCATGGAAAAACTGTACCTACAAACATCAGATCTCACTCCACAAGGGCCACAGCTACCTCTGCAGCTTTCCTCAGGGGGGTTCTTACCATATATATTTTGGAAGCAGCCACTTGGAGTTCTGTGCACACTTTCTCCAAGCACTATCACCTTCCACTATACTCTAAATCTAGAGCGGGCTTTGCCACAGCAGTCTTGCAGGGCATCCTTGCTCCTCCTAGTTCCACTTAGTGCCTGCCACCCCTTTTTAGCTTTGGGATTCTACCCATCTGTTATGACTGCAGCTGTATGCACGATGAACATAGTACAGTTTTGTACCTACCGTAAATGTAGATGTTCGAGTGCTAATACAGCTGCAGTCCAGGTTTCCCTCCCTCCATCCCCTCTTGGGACAGGCCGCATGACAAACACCTCCTCATACAACCTGATTGGGGTATTCTTTATGGTGTATTTGCTTGCAAACTACTGTTTTTTTGATTATATTGCATTGTATTATTACATAAGTTTATGTTTTGCCTTCCTTCTGGGGGCACCTGACGTCTGGGGCAAGAAAAACTGAAGAAAATGGCGTCGGCTGGTTCTTTTATACCCCTGCCGCACTGACGTCAGGGAAGAAGCGACGACCACCGATGCCGGACCTAGACTTTGGAATTCGGCCAACTGAGGACCCGCCTGACGGCAGGATAACCCATCTGTTATGACTGCAGCTGTATTAGCACTCGAACATCTACATTTATGGTAGGTACAAAACTGTACTGTGTGCTAGTCAAGCAGGTGTCATTCAGCGGTTTGTCATAGTTTGTCATAGAATTGGTTAAACTGTTACCTATTTATTACTGGTAGTGATGAGGAAGAATACTGAACCAAACCTCTGGAAATCACAATAATTGCACTGTCAAAATCTGTACTAATGCAATATCTTATTTTTGATTGAATTTGTATTTTGATTAATTTTTCCCTGTTGCTTGCTTACATACCAAAGGACAGCACTGTTAATAACAGGATCAGTCCATTGGTTGCTGCATCTGACTAGAACGGTATGGGAAACATAAGTACTGTCAGTGCAGCAGGCAGCGGAGTGGCTGCTGGGATGAGTTGAATGTATACAAATGTGTATATGACACAATGGTGATCATTAGCAGAACTTGGAATTTAGTTCTAAGAGATGTGTGCTGAAGCAGCTCAACTTGATCAGAGCCTTTACATTAAACTAAGCCAAAAATATATGACCTAGTGAGAAACGCTCATGTTTCATGTTGAGCAGATGAACAAAAGTACAGGGAAACATGAAAATTTTGTATAACACAAACATGGGTTAATAAGTTACACTGGCAGGACAAATCAAAATGCAGATTGCATTTTAACAGATTATTATTATTTTTTTTAGTACCTTGTGCATGAGTTCTGAAGACAGACTTGCACAAATCCAGTTATTCTGTTTGGGGTAATGGAGGCATTGATGGATGATTTGTTCTTCTTTTGCATACAGTAGGTCTTCTACAGCACTTACCCTTGCCATTCATATCATTTACACATTAAGGTACTGCAACGGTAAGAGCAGTAAGTATGTAGGTCTGTGTAGAAACAGTCATCAAAAGAGTAACACAGTAAACTGCTCCTAGGGGGATTTGCACCTAAGGAGCAGTGGCACAGGAAACTGCAAGGGAGGGGAATCTGCACCTAAATAAGGAGCAACGGCACAGGAAACTGCACCTAGGGGGATCTCCACTTAAGTAGGGAGCAATGGCACAGGAAACTGCACCTGGGGGGTTTCTGCACCTAAATAAGGAGCAGTGGCACAGGAAAATGCACCTGTGGGGGATCTACACCTAAATAAGGAGCAATGGCACAGGAATTCACCTATGCTAAATTAGGAGCAATGGCATAGGAAACTGCACCTAAGGGGATCTGCACTTAACTAAGGGGCAAAGGCCCAAAAAATGCATCTAAGGGGATCTACACCCAAATAAGACGTAATGGAACAAGGAACTGCACCTAGGGGGATCCGCACCTAAGTAAAGTGTAACTGCACAGGGAATTGCACTCGGGGGATGTGCACCTAAATAAGGAGCAACAGCACAAGCAAATGCACCTGGAGATCTGCACATAAATAAGGTGCAACTGCTCAAGGAACTGAGCCTAGGGGATCTGCACGTAAATAAGGTGCAACTACACAAGGAACTGCACTCTGGGTGTTCTCCAAAATAGAGCAACAGCACAGGAAAATGCACCTAGGTGATTTGCACCTAAATAAGGAGCAGTGGCATGAGGAACTGCTCCTAGGAGATCTTCACCTAAAGAAAGTGCAACAGTACAATAAACTATGCCAAGGGAATCTGAACCTAAATAAGGCGTAACGGCTCAGGAATATGCACCTAATTAAGATGTAGCAACACAGGGATTTGCACTTAAGTAAGGAGTAATTGCACCCAGGAGATCTCTTCACCTAAGAAGGTGTAAAAGCACAAGGAACTGCCCCTAAACATGGCAAGCATAGCAATACAAGGAACTGCCTTTAAAGAAGGAGGGTGTAACAGTACAAGGAACCGCCCCCAAAGAAGGAGCAACAGCATAGGAAACTGCACTTGGGGATCTGCACCTAAATAAGGAGTAATGGTAAAAAAAACTGTAGCTAGGCGATCTGTACTTAAAAAAGCAGTAACTGTGCAGATCTGCTTCTAAATAAGGAGTAACGACACAAAGAACTGCATCTGGTGGATCTGTACCTAAATAAGGAACAACTTCACCTAGGGGGATCTGCACCTAAATAAGGAGTGACGGTACAGGGATGTGCCCCTAAATAGAAGTAATGGCACTCAAGAATCTAGCAAAAGGAAGTAATTTAATCCATAACTATTTCGCTATATTGTGGCTCCTGCAGCTACCTGGGAGTTCATGATGTAATGAGGGAAGCGGACTGATTTGCAGTTTGAATATTTTAATTAATCCATCATGTTCATGGCTATTAATGTCATTTTGATTTCATCTGTGTTTGACCCAATCCACCACCCCACTGCAAAGAAGCTTTTTTTTTTTTTTTTAAGGGAGAGAATGAGCATCATTTGTTGGCAGTCTGTGGCATGACAAGTTCTCAACATTATGTGATTCGTATGATGAGCTTGAAAAAACAATTTTTGTTGAATGATATTAGTTATGGTTGAGTGAGAATTCACAGGTAAATTAAAATCTCCTTAAAAGCACACATCTACTCTGTGCTACACAATTTCCTTCTTGGAGTAGTTTCCTTTTTTTTTCCCCAAAAATTTTGAGCAGAGTTTACTATCGGCTTTATATGTCAATCTTTGGTTTAACTTCGACTTGCAAGATTATTATGGTAATCAATGGGGGGTATCCGTTGCACTTTTACATGTACTAAATGCCACACTACAGACATTTAAATCCATATCCAATTGAGTACCGAATTCCAGTATGAATTTCTGAGCCATTATGGCATCATACCATTATGTGAGGCGTTTACACTTTGTGTAAACTGTTGTTCAACCACAGCATGTTCACTTGTGTGAACATAAAATACATGGTGTACTACCCAAGATATTCCCTTCTAAATATGTTTTAAGTAAAGGTTTTTCCCTTTCCACCAGTTTGTATCGTGTAAGCCAGCATTAACTTCATCTATTTGCAACAAGAATATATACACTTATAGTTTTTTAGTATATCGTTAGTGTAGTGAGCAGAAACACTTAGTTTATTTATATAACATATATGTGTGTGTATATATATATATATATATATATATATATATATATATATATAAAATAAATAAATGGTCTCCCAAATACAGTCAGGGAATATTTAAGTAAAACAGCTTAAATCACTGGATTTGCTGTGTGATTGTGTGTGTGTGCATAATGTTCTGCCAATGTACACTTGTCTGTGCTTCACTCTGGCCTCACCATGTCTTTCTCTGGGACCCTTTGATTAGAAGCAGACACTGGGTGGGACAGAAATGCTGACATTAAGATTAACAAAGGATATTAAAGGTGGACCTCTTAGAATAGTTTTGTCTTTCGGCTTTTCCCGGTTAGGGGTTGCCACAGCAGAACTCCGGTCCGCTAATGATTGGCAGGTGATTTTCACAAACGCTGAGGTGCCAGCTGGACGTTCAACCACCCATTTACGCATGTCTTTCGAATGCCCACCCAACCGCGGGAAGGACATGCAGACTCCACACAGAAGGCACTCCCCGCACTCCAGCCTCTTAGAATAGTAAAAGTATTAATTGCTTAAAATATGCACATCAGTGTACAACTGGGGGAAAATAATGCACTCAGCAAAAATAGAGCTCTTAGGAAACTGCTGTGGGTTTCTTCTCCAGGGTTAATTCTCACAACACAGCCCCACTAAAATAACTACTCAGAAGTCGTCTGCATAGTTTGACTTATTATTCTGGGAGCTGATTAAGCAGGCGTACCCCCCCCCCCCCCCCCAGGAGGGACAAAAGAACTGGCACTAAATTGCCAGGGATATTAAAAGTGTAAAACCTTGGAAAAATAAAAATGTTAGCTTAAAATATGCACACCACTTCACAGCTGGGGAGACATAACACATTTCCAAGAGTGAAAACAGAGCTCTTAGCTGTTTACCTCAGTGTTATGTGTTCCTCACTACAACTAATACCTACAGCACGGCTCCACTAAGAACAAAAATTGGAAGAAATCTCAACAGTACAGATGGTTGTTGTGGGAGCTACTTATGTCGAACAGCCACTGGGCACAATAGAAAAGCTGTTCGTGTAAACCACAAACAAAAAAGTTGATAACTTAAAATGCCTACTGTCTGAGAAAGAAAATACTTTCAGCAACAAAAGTAGACATCCTTGCTGTTAAGTCACTGTTGTGGGTTTTCCTACCACAGCCGCTGTCTTCTAATCTCCATTAACTTCAGCAGTCCGAGTAAGTTTTCACTTCACAAGGTCCTATTCAACACAGCAAGTTGTTCACTGGTCAAGAGTTGGTGAGAATTTGGCATAATTCCTTTGATTGTGAGTTTCTGATGACTGGCTTGCCTATGTTGAGCAAGTTAGAGCAGTTTTTCATTGTTTTGATGCACAGCTGAGAAACATGCCTGTAGATGCATATATTGCGCTTTCATAGACGCATACTCAGCTTATGGATTTAAAGATATGTTGGACTTCAGAATAATTCAAGTTTTCTTTTTTTATTATGTGCCTAGCTAATCTCGGCAGAATACTGCTTTGAGTAGGTGGGAACAGCTTTCTGTTTGTAAGTCTTTAGGCTGACAAGTGTTAGACAGCTGTCAGCATGTGGAGTACTAAAAACACATTGAATATTTGTGTGCTGTCAGAAGTGGAGGCTAAGCAAATGTGGTGACAAAAGTGTAAACTGATGGCTCAGACTTCTAATTTGTATTGGTTTAATTTCCCCCTTCATGGGCATTTTGGCAACCCTCTGTTTATTGCAGAGCGACTCATCCTATGTGCTCGGGCAGTGTTCTTTGTCTGCCTGCAGGAAGGTGTAGGAGTTAATGTAGTTCATGCTGGTTGCAAAATGATTTTCTCATCTTTGGTACACTTCTGTTTCAGCAGTGCAGCCTTTGTCTGCTGTGGAGGAGGTGTCCTTGTACTGGACTGTTGCTTCCTGAAGAATTGTCCATTTTGCAATAGACTGATTTTACTTTGTCATTGTTGAACTATTTGATTTCTTGCTAAGAAAAAAGTGTTTGCTTAGGAGAGAGTAAAAAAAAAAGGCTGGAGTTGGACCTTGTGTCCTTGAGTTGTACTTAGTCTGCATGAACAGTAGAAGTGTAAGCTTACTAATTTCTGCAATCTTTGGATTCATCTGTACATTTACATAACAGAAGGGAAGTACATGGTGTCCTTCAAGGATGCATCTGCAGTCATAACATATGGGTTGTCCTGCCTCAGGCAGCCCTTCGGTCGGCCGGATTCCAAAGTCTGGGTCTGGCCTCGGCTGATGTCGCACTTTCCCCGACGTCATAGCTTCTGGGGTATAAAGGCATCAGCCGACGCCATTTTCCTCAGTCTTTCTTGCCGCGCGGTGCCCGAAGCAGAAGCTGTTCGCAAGTGCCAGTCGGTCAGGTCCAGAGATTTCAGCTACCGAATACTTCGAAAAAAGCTAAGTACCCCGTTGGGGACTCTTTCTTGCCTCAGCCGATGTCAGACAAAGTAAATAATTGTTTAACTTGTGGGAAACAAATACCTCATAAGGATTTCCATTCTTACTGCCTTCCCTGCTTAGGCCCAGACCACGACGTATCAGCTTGTTTAGCCTGTGCCTCCTTCAACCGACGGACTCTTAGACGTCGGTCGGAGTTTGCAGAAGAATTTTTCGGATCCGCTTTTGCATATACAATGCCATCGGAGACTCCGACTACGCATTTGGCCAAAAAACGCAGGGAAAAGGACCGACACTCGCGGCCCGTGGTTTCGGCTGAAACCACGGCTAGACCTACCGTGAGTGTCTCGGTTTCGGCTGAAACCGAGCCCTCAGTTCTTCCTACGACAGAAACCTTACCTCCGACAACCGAGGCCAGAGAGGCCCCGGCTGAGTCGGCTTCAGAAATCCCTACCGAAGCTAGCGCTCAAGATTTGTCCGACACCATTCCATTGGACATTTCTACACTTGCACGTGGGGCAGCTAGGCCCCCAGCTTCTATGTCTATCAAGGCCTTCTCCAGGGCTAAAGCTGCCAAACTTACAAAAGCTTTACCTGCCAAATCTACTTCTCAGAGGCCTTCCTCAAGTTCTCAGATTCTCAGTCTTGCTGAGGACCTTATATCCTTGATTAGGGGTTCCCAACCTCACCCAGACAGGGCCTCCCGACCTCCACCAGACAAAAGGCCTAGGACTGAACCCTCTGAACCTCTCTCCTCTGATTACTCCACGGATGGATCTGATTTGTCAGACCATCAGGAAGGGGCCTATTCTCCTTACGAGGATTCAGATGCTGAAGATTCTATCCCTTCTGCCTCCCCTCCTGAAGAATTTTCCTTTGGGGAGACCTTGCACTCTGAGGGAACACTTTCAATGGCAGGGTCAGGATTTTTCTGATTCTAGAAAAAGGCTAAGGACTTTTTTACATTTGCCCCAGCATAGGCCCTTAGCCATACCTCCAGTACTAACTGTAATTGATGATGTGTATAATGATGTTAGTTCTGCAACTGATTCTCTTCCTCTGGCCCCTGCCAAACCTGACAGATATTACAGGGTCCCGGATTCTCACTTCCACCTGTATAAAGCCCATTCTGCAGATCCAGAAACTATTTCACAGGGCCCAAAAGGTGTTGCAGCTGCCACTGCCAAAAATCCCCTACCCTCTGAAAGAGAGTCTAGAGCATTAGAGAGATGGGGTAAAAAGGTTTATACATCTGCTACTCTTTCTGCCAGGGCTTTAAACAGTCAATTCCATATGATACAGTACCAAGAATATTTGTTAGATCAGCTGAATAAGAGGCTTTCTTCTCCTGAACCTTTAGACCGTAAATCCCTTCAGGATTTGGTACACAACTCTCAGCAGGTCAGTAATCATTTCTTAAAATGTGGCTATGATGCACTGGAGGCTTCATTTAGATCAGCTACGACTGGGGCAGTAATTCGTAGACATGCCTGGCTAAAAGAGCAATCCCTGCCAGACCATGTCAAGGCTAAGCTCCTAGATGCTCCAATGGAGAAACAAAGTTTATTTGGCTCCCCTGCACAGGAGATTCTAAAGAAGGTGGAAGAAAAAGCAAAATCTGTGCAAACAGTAAAGGAATTTCTACAGGTCCAACCTCCGAGGTTCAGCAGAAACTGGCCTTCCAAGAATTGGTCCTTTCCAGACACTTCCAGAGCACAGAGAGGCAGGAATAGACGCCCTCGAGGCAGAGGTCAATCAAAGGGTGCCTATAGGGGCCGTCAGTGGCAGCCTGCCAACCAGAGGAGTACTGCCACAGCTGCAACTACAACCACTAGCACAGGACAGACACAATGACTTGACTCTGATTCCGCCTACCAGGGAACAACTGGAAGCTCCCTTGGGCGGAAAGCTGGCTTTATTCTCAAAAAAACTGGCATTGCATTACAAAGGGCACATGGACATTGCAAACAATAGACAAAGGATACAGGTTTCACTTCCACACTCTACCAAAAAGGAGCGGAATGCCAAACCTACCACCGAATCAGAAGCCAGAGGCTGTAAGACAAATCAAAAATTTACTTCAGATGAAAGCGATAGAAAGGGTACCATCTATGGAACAAGGCCAAGGATTTTACTCCAGACTATTCCTTGTACCAAGAAAAGAAAACAATGGAGGCCTATTCTCGACTTGTCCGCACTGAACACATATCTCATTGTACCAAAATTCAAAATGCTGACCCTACAGCAACTTCTTCCCATGTTGGGCAAGGAGTCTTGGCTGGTGACTCTAGATCTCAAGGAGGCATACCTGCACGTCCCTATCCGACCAGATTGCAGAAGACCCCTCAGATTTCTTGCAGGATCAGAGCATTATCAATTCTCAGCATTACCGTTTGGCTTATCTACTGCGCCCAGAGTATTCACGAAATGCCTGGCATCAGTAATTGCACATTGCAGACTTCAGGGAATTCAAATCTACCCATACCTGGACGACTGCCTAATACAAGCGGACAACAAGACAAAATTGATAAAGGATTTGGCCTATGTCATACACCTGCTACAGGCCTTGGGGTACACAGTCAACATCCAAAAGTCAAGACTAGTGCCATCCCAAAGGATAACCTTTTTGGGTGCAGATCTGGACACAATAACTCAGATGGCTTTTCTCACAGAAGAAAAAAAAAACAACTTCCAGATTATTTCATGACTTTGACAAGACAAACTCAGCTTACTGCAAGGAAAGTCCTGCAGGCCCTGGGTTTCATGGCATCCTGCATAATCTTGATCCCACATGCCAGGCTGCATATGAGAAAATTACAATGGTACCTAAGGAATGTATGGTCTCAACACAGACACAGTCTAGAAACCCTGATACCAATCATTCCATGCCTTCAAAAGGAATTCCTGTGGTGGGCTCAGGCCTGCCAGTCCAACAGAGGGTTGCCTTTCAAGAAACCAAAACCAAGGCAGACCATCACCACGGACGCCTCAGACCTAGGATGGGGAGCACACATGGAGGACAAATGTATCTAAGGCCTATGGTCTCAAGGGCAGCTAAACTTGCACATAAACCAAAAGGAGATGCTGGCAGTGAAGCATGCAATCGAGGCATTCAAACCATTCCTCCAGCAAGGACATCTGCTGATAAGGACAGACAACACCACGGTCATGTGGTACATAAACAAACAGGGAGGCACGCATTCCTACCCTCTATGCCGCATGGCAATGGATCTGTGGAACCTAGGCCTGAATCTCAATATCCAGCTGCAGGCCATATTTGTACCAGGAAAAGAGAATTCGCTAGCAGACAGCTTAAGCAGGACTACCATGGATGCTCACGAATGGATGCTGCATCCAGACATCTTCAAACTCATAACAAAGAAATGGGGATTGCCAGAGATAGATCTGTTCGCCTCCCCTCTCAACCACCAACTGAAGAAATTCTGCTCAAGGACATACCACCCACAAGCCTGGAGGGTGGACTCTCTCTCTTTCAGCTGGAATGCCCTAATAGTGTATGCATTCCCACCACTCCCATTGATGTACAAGGTTCTTCTGAAAATCAGTGAGGAACAGCCAAAGGTGATACTAATAGCTCCGGACTGGCCAAGACAACACTGGTATCCGCTACTGAAAAACATGTCTCAGGCGAACTCATGGCCTCTACCCCTATGGCCTCTTCTTCTAACGCAGAACAATTTCAAGACCCTGCATCCAAACTTGAAAACTCTGCAACTAACTGCCTGGAAAATTGCTTAAAACCAAACCAAACTGTCTTATCTCAGAGGGTCAAGGACATTATCCTGGAGGCTCGCAGACCCTCCACAAGGAAGACATACTCAGCTAAATGGAAGAGATTCCTCATTTGGAGCACATCAAAGGGCACAGATGTTACAGTGGCAAACCTAGCACACATCCTAGAATACTTAGCAGAATTGTTCCACAATGGCCTGTCTTACTCTTCCATTAAGATTCATGCTTCAGCAATTTCAGCAGAATACAATATGGATCCTCCTATCTTCTCTCACCCTCTACTTAGACAATTTCTGAGAGGGATCAAAAATGTTAAACCTCCAAGGAGACCCCCTCTACCTGCATGGGATCTCAATTTTGTGCTGGAAAAATTGACACTACCTCCTTTTGAACCAGCAGCATCAGCAGACTTACAGTTTTTATCTTGGAAAACTGCTTTCCTTCTGGCAATCACTTCAGCAAGAAGAGTATCCGAGCTACAGGCATTAATGGCAGTGCAGCCTTTCCTTATTTTTCACCAGGATAGAGTGTCTTTGAGAACCAATCCAACTTTCATGCCAAAGGTGGTATCCAGGGTATCCTTGAACCAAGCCATTCATTTGCCTACGTTCTTCCCTAACCCACAGAACAAAGGAGAGCAACTCTTGCACACCTTGGATATACACAGACAACTACGCTACTATCTGGACAAAACTAAAACCAGCAGAAAAACTGACCAACTTTTTGTAGCCTATGCAACTGGGGTGCAAGGAAAAGCAATTTCCAAACAGACAATTTCAAAATGGATAGGAAATTGCATTCACTTTTGCTACTCTTTTCATGGAAAGACAGCTCCTGAACATATCAGGCCTCATTCCACAAGGGCCACAGCCACCACTACAGCTTTCCTACGAGGGGTGGCTACCAAGGACATTTTAGAAGCTGCTACTTGGAGCTCCGTGCATACATTTGCCAAGCATTATAATCTGCCTTTATACTCCAGATCCCGAGCAGGCTTTGCAACTGCAGTTTTACAGGGGATCTTAACTACACCATCCTTATCTTAGTACCTCCTCCCCCATTTTGGCTATGGTATTCTACCCATATGTTATGACTGCAGATGCATCCTTGAAGGACATAGTACAGTTTTGTACCTACCATAAATGTAGATGTCTGATAGGTATGCATCTGCAGTCAGGATTACCCACCCTCCTTCCCCTCTGTGGTATTCCTAGGGTGCTTACCCCTCTTTCAGCTAGCTGGGGGAATCTGTTATGGTGTATTTGTTTGTTTGTATATATGTATATATTTTTTGCTACTGTTTGGAACATTCAACTTTTATCCAAATTTAGCCTTCCTAGAGGGCACCTGGCATCTGGGGCAAGAAACACTGAGGAAAATGGCATCGGCTGATGCCTTTATACCCCAGAAGCTATGACGTCTGGGAAAGTGCAACATCAGCTGAGGCCAGACCCAGACTTTGGAATCCGGCCGACCGAAGGGCTGCCTGAGGCAGGACAACCCATATGTTATGACTGCAGATGCATACCTATCGGACATCTACATTTATGGTAGGTACAAAACTGTACTTTCTTGTTTTTTACATACTCTCATCACAGCTACATGCAAAATGTAGAAGTGGTAGTGTATGTATGCAGCCTATTAAGAGAGCTTGAAAGTGATAACCTCATCTACAGTCATTTTGTATAAATGGATTGTCTGTGTGGTGGCACATTTTTTCTAGGGTTAGCCTGCAGAAGTGCTGGGAGGAGGGAGAGGGCATCATTTTCGAGCACAAGGAGCTGAATATTTATTTATTTATTTGACATTTGTTGACCGAGATAGTCCGACTGGGCTAAAGCCCTTTTTCAGCGGAGGCCTGGGAGAAAAGTTCCACACTGCAACAATACAAGAAAATTAACATGGTAACGTAATGTTAATTACAAAAGTTTGGCAATGTATATATTACAGAAGTTTAGCAATATATCCGTTATTAGTAAAAATATCTCTTATTAGTAAAAATAAGAGGGGAGAGAGACAGAAGTTGAGGATAATAGGTAACAGTAGGGAAGAAGGAAGAAAAACAGCAAAAGTCATGCTGGGGCTATTTGAAGTGAAATTTGAATAAAGGAAAGGAGTTGGGGAGAGGAAAGTAGAGTGAGTAGGGAGAAAGTATTGATGGAGTAGGGGCAGGGTTCAGGTGGGATTGGTCATAGAGACATGACTAGGAGCTGTTTAGATGTTTGAGCACTTTCTTGAATTTAGGGACCTTGAGTATTTCTGAAGGGCAAGAGATTTGTTCCATTGGGTGGCAGGAGAATACCTATAAAGATTTTGTCCAACTGATTTTTTTGGTTTGTGAATCTGGAGTAGGCATTGGTCAGAGCTTCTGAGAGATCGACGGCAGGTGTCTAGGGAGATTAGTGCAGAGATACTAGGGCAGGAGGAGGGTTTGTTCATGGTAGAGTGGATGATGAGAAGTTGTCAGTAAGAGTTGGTTAGGAAACTCTAGCCAGGTGAGTGTCCTCAGAGTGTGGGAGTGGTGAGATTTAGAAGGCATTTAGCAGCGAATCTGGCTTACTTGTAGGTAGTTTCTAATTTGGAGAGAAGTGAAGACTGTAAGTTAGTTTGAGAGTCTTAGAAGAGGTTGGGGAGGGAGGTAGGCATGGGTGAGTGAGATTCTAGAGTCAGGGGTGAGGAACCTTTTGTTTCTATATATCTGTAGTGCAGACCAGGCAGACCTGAAAAGAGAACAGTCAGTCAGCTGAGAGAGACGGCAGATCAGTGTGGAGCCTAAAAACGGGCAGGAGGGGCATGTTAAGAAACCAAGGCTGGTTAATTTTTTTTAAGTGACTTTGCAGAATCTGAAAACTCTACTTCAGGAGCAGAGAAACAGACCAAGCCAAGCGAATATAAATTATATTGAAGTCTTTTTGACATCTGTCATGATTTTAATTGCACTGTGCAAGCATATTTAGGTGCAAATCCCCTAGGAGCAGTGTTATCCTCAGGTTCCAGAATATCGTGGTAATTTTACAGTGGACGAATGCCCCTTTTTTACTATTGCTGGTGTGACTGTGGTGCTTGTTTATTTTATTTTTTTATTTTATTATTTATTTATTTAACATTTGTTGACTGGGAATGTCCGACTAGGACAGAGCCTATTTTCAGTTGAGGCCCGGGGAGGAAAAGCTCCAGATGCATGTCTCTGGAATGTGGGAGGAAACTGGAGTACCCAGAGGAAACCCACACGAACGCAGGGAGGACATGCAGACTCAGCACAGAAGGCACCCCAGCTGAGAATTGAGCTGGAGAACCTCTTGCTGTGAGGCGACAATGTTAACAGCTGCACCACTGCATCGCCCATAAGAAAATGTTTTTGCTTCTGCTTCACTTTTTATTATTTAACTTTACTTTTAGCAACTTTCTGTAAATTGGCTTTCATTACATAGTAAAGGAGTCTTGGACTGCAGATGTGTACACTGAGATTGTTCTCCATTTTTGGTCAACAGCTACCTCCTTGTCAGCTTTTGTTTTCATAAAGAGTAGATGTTCAACATTAGATTACAGTTGCAGTAGCCTAAGCTGTTTAGGTTATATCCTGCCATATACGAGCAGTCAGCCATCCTTTCAAACCTTATGGGTACCTTCCATGTACCCTGTCAAGAACTCAATATAAACGAGCTCAAAAATTCAAAGCTTTTATACTTTCCAAGTGCACTCCTTCTGCCAGCTTTGTGATATTGATGGTCAGCTAGTGAGCCTTTAAGGCTGAACAGATGAGTTCCCTGCTGGAGAAAACCTTTTACAACTTTGTTTTTTATTTTTTTTAGCAAAACTATTGATTTTTTTTCCTGTGAAGTACTGTTGTTGTCAGCTATGAGAATTAATTTTCTTGGACTGACTTTACTGATCATGAGATTTTAACTTGTGAATGCGTGTGTGAGCAAACAGTGGTAAGATTTTTTTATTTTTCATTATTTGCACATACATTGTAGATTTTGTGTATGTTGGGGGCATGACTTTGGGCTTTCAGGGATTTACTAGTATGTTTTCTTACCCCAGAGCCACTTTTTTTCTTATAAGCTTTACCAACTTTTCCAGACTTCACATCCTGTCTTTCAAGGCTTGCTTCTTGGCTGAACCCATGGAGCAGTTACCGGTTTCCCCAGTTCTTCCTTCTCTCCTTTGCAAGAAGATAGAAGTCATAAGAATCTTTGAGGGTCAGCCTGGCTCCTTCTGTGCCTCAGATGCCAATGGGCGATTCTATTGTGGCCTGACTTGCTTCCTCGGACTTCTCGTTTTTTCCCACTATCAACTATTACAGGTGTATTTAGAATGTGTTTGGCTCCAGTAACTGATCATTGCAGACTTTGAGGTATTCACATTTTTCTAGATTTTTCATAATTTACTTGTATTTGCAGACTTTATCCAGATGTCCTTCAAGGATGCATCTGCAGTCCTAACCTATGGAGAAACAAAGTTTGTTTGGCTCCCCTGCACAGCAGGTTCTAAAGAAGGTGGAAGAAAAAGCAAAATCTGTCCAAACAGTCAAGGATTTCTTACAGGTCCAACCTCCGAGGTTTAACAGAAATTGGCCTTCGAAGAAACTGGTCCTTTCCAGACACCTCCAGAGCACAGAGAGGCAGAAATAGACGCCCAAGAGGCAGAGGTCATTCCAGGGGTGCCTACAGGGGACGTCAGTGGCAGCCTAACAACCAGAGAAGTACTGCCACAGATTCAGCTACAACCACTTCCACAGGACAGACACAATGACTTGGCTCTGATTTCGCCTACCAGGGAACAACTGGAAGCACCCTTGGGCGGAAAACTAGCCTTATTTTCCGTAAACTGGCATTACATTACAGGAGACAAATGGACTTTACAAACAATAGACAAAGGCTACAGGTTTCACTTCCACACTCTACCAAAAAAGAGAGGAATGCCAAACCTACCACCAAGCCAAAAAACAAACGCTCTAAGACAAATCAACAACCTACTAAGGATGAGAGCTATAGAAAAGGTACCGCCTATGGAACAAGGACAAGGATTTTACTCCAGACTTTTCCTTGTACCAAGAAAAGAAAATCAATGGAGGCCTATTCTCGACCTGTCCGCTCTGAACACATACCTCATTGTTCCAAAATTCAAAATGCTGACCCTACAGCAACTTCTTCCCATGCTGGGCAAGGAGTCTTGGCTGGTGACTCTAGATCTCAAGGAGGCATACCTGCACGTCCCTATACGACCAGATTGCAGAAGACACCTCAGATTTCTTGCAGGATCAGAGCATTATCAATTCTCAGCATTGCCCTTTGGCTTATCTACTGCGCCCAGAGTATTCACGAAATGCCTGGCATCAGTAATTGCTCATTGCAGACTTCAGGGAATTCAGATTTACCCATACCTGGGCGACTGCCTAATACAAGCGGACAACAAGACAAAATTAACAAAAGATTTGGAAAAGGTTATACAACTGCTGCAAGCCTTGGGATACACAGTCAACATGCAAAAGTCAAGACTGGTACCATCCCAAAGGATAACATTCTTGGGTGCAGAACTGGACACATCAACTCAGATGGCCTTTCTCACAGAAGAAAAACAAAAGCAACTACCAGTCTATTTCATGACATTAACAACACAGACTCAGCTTACTGCAAGGAAAGTCCTGCAAGCCCTGGGTTACATGGCATCCTGCATAATATTGATTCCGCATGCCAGACTGCATATGAGAAAGTTGCAATGGTACCTATGGAATGTATGGTCTCAACACAAGCACAGTCTAGAAGCCCAGATTCCAATAATTCCATGCCTGAAGCAAGAATTCCTGTGGTGGGCTCAGGCCTGTCAGTTGAACAGAGGATTGCCTTTCCACAAACCTCATCCAAGCCAGACCATCACCACGGACACCTCAGACCTAGGCTGGGGGGCGCACATGGTGAACAAGTGTATACAAGGCCAATGGACACATGACCAGCTGAATCTACACATAAATCAAAAGGAGATGCTGGCAGTGAAACATGCAATCCAGGCATTCAGACCATTTCTTCAACAAGGTCACCTGCTGATAAGGACGGACAACACCACAGTCATGTGGTACATCAACAAACAGGGAGGTACACACTCATATCCTCTATGCCGGATGGCAATGGATCTGTGGAATGTGGCCCTGAACCTCAACATTCAACTCCAGGCCAGATTTGTACCAGGAAAAGAAAATTCACTAGCAGACACCTTAAGCAGAACTACCAAGGATGCTCACGAATGGATGCTGCATCCAGATATCTTCAAAACCATAACAAAGAAATGGGGACTACCAGAGATAGACCTGTTCGCCTCCCCACACAACCACCAATTGAAGAAATTCTGCACAAGAGCATACCACCCACTTGCTTGGAGGGTGGACTCCCTTTCCTTCAGCTGGAAAAACCTGACAGCATATGCATTCCCACCTCTTCCTTTGATGTACAAAGTCCTACTGAAGATCAAAGAGGATCAGCCAAGGATAATCCTGATAGCTCCAGACTGGCCGAGGCAACATTGGTACCTGCTACTGAGGAGCATGTCTCGGACACACGCATGGCCTCTACCTCTATGTCCTTTACTTCTAACACAGAACAACTACAAGATCCTACATCCAAACTTGAAAACACTACAGCTAGCTGCTTGGAATATTGCATAAAACAAAATAACCCAGATTTATCTCAGAGGGTTAAGGACATTATTCTGAAGGCTCGCAGACCCTCCACAAGGAAGACTTGTTCAGCCAAATGGAAAAGATACCTCATTTGGAGTGCAGCAAAAGGGGAAAATGTATCATTGGCAAACATAGCAAACATCCTGGAATACTTAGCAGAACTGTTCCACAATGGCCTGTCCTACTCCTCCATTAAGATTCATGCATCAGCAATTTCAGCAGAATACAACATGGATCCTCCAGTCTTCTCTCATCCTCTACTCAGGCAGTTCCTGAGAGGAATCAAAAATGTAAAGCCTCCAAGGAAGCCACCTTTGCCTACATGGGATCTCAACGTTGTGCTGGAAAAGTTAACACTTCCCCCTTTTGAACCAGCAGCAACAGCAGACTTACAGTTCTTATCTTGGAAAACTGCTTTCCTGCTTGCAATCACTTCAGCAAGAAGGGTATCTGAGTTACAGGCATTAATGGCAGTACAGCCCTTCCTTATCTTCCATCAGGATAGAGTGTCTCTGAGAACTAACCCTACTTTTATGCCAGAAGTGGTCTCCAGAGTATCATTGAACTAAGCGATTCATTTACCTACATTCTTCCCCAACCCACAGAACAGGGGGGAAAGACTACTACATACCTTGGATGTACACAGACAATTATGCTACTATCTGGACAGAACTAAGACCAACAGGAAGACTGACCAGCTTCTGGTAGCATATGCAACAGGAATGCAAGGAAAAGCAATTTCAAAACAGACAATCTCAAAATGGATAGGAAATTGCATTAGATTTTGCTACTCTTTTCATGGAAAGACAACTCCAGAAAATATCAGGCCTCACTCCACAAGAGCTACAGCCACCACTACAGCTTTCCTACGAGGAGTGGCTACCAAAGACATTTTAGAAGCTGCTACTTGGAGCTCCGTGCATACATTTGCCAAGCATTATAATCTTCCTTTATACTCCAGATCCCGAGCAGGTTTTGCAACTGCAGTTTTGCAAGGGATCTTAACTACACCATCTTTAGCTTAGTACCTCCTCCCCCAGTTTGGCTATGGTATTCTACCCATATGTTAGGACTGCAGATGCATCCTTGAAGGACATAGTACAGTTTTGTACCTACCATAAATGTAGATGTCCGATAGGTATGCATCTGCAGTCAGGATTACCCACCCTCCTTCCCCTCTGTGGTATTCCTAGGGTATTTACCCCTCTTTTAGCTAGCTGGGGGAATCTATTATGGTGTATTTGTTTGTATATATGTATATATGTATATATATATATATATATATATATATATATATATATATATATATATATATTCTTATATTGTTTGCTCTCTACTGTTTGGAATTATTTGCATTTATCCAAACTTAGCCTTCCTAGAGAGCACCTGGCATCTGGGGCAAGAAACATTGAGGAAAATGGCGTCGGCTGATGCCTTTATACCCAATACACAGCAGCTATGACGTCGGGTGAAGTGCGACATCAGCCGAGGCCAGACCCAGACTTTGGAATCCGGCCGACCGAGGGGTGCCTGAGGCAGGACAACTTTGTTTCTCCATAGGTTAGGACTGCAGATGCATACCTATCGGACATCTACATTTATGGTAGGTACAAAACTGTACTTTTTTAAGAGCCCCTGACAAGCTTTTAGAAACTCCTTCTCAGTCAAGATTTTCAGGTGAATTTACAAAAATTTCTCATATTTCACACACAATATTTTTTCAGACATATTTTCTTATATTCTGCACCGGGAAGAGCTTTTCTTCTTTCAGGCAAAGTAGAGCTATACCAAAAGGTATTCCTGAGTTTATTCAGTCAAACCCTGGTATCTGACAAGGAGTTTCTCAGTATTTTCTTGATACATGGCTTTTATTATTCTCACGATTACCTTGGCCAGACTTCACATGGGGAAAAGTCGGTGCTATTTCAGGTAATTCTGGAGTTAGCATCAATGCACTTCATATCTTTTCAGATCCCTGAAGTGGGATTTCTAAGGAGGGAGATTCTTCAGTGGGGGATAATTTCTCACGAAAGCCAGGTCTCCCATTCTCCTTTCCACCTTCTAATCAGTCTTTTACAGTGGATGCTTCAGACTTTGTGTTGGGGCCAGTTTCAAAATGTGAAAGTGCAGGGTCTGGAGAAATAAATGTGCATGCCAAAGAGATGGGAGCAATAAATGCTTTGAAAACCTTAAATCATTGTTAGTCACCAGGACCTCTGCAAGTTTTTACAGACAATACCACAGCAATGAGTTACATAAACGGGAATGCCAGAACTTGCCCTTTTGCAGACTTGCTGTGACAGCCTGAGAGTTGGCACCTCAGCTCTCTGATTCTTCAGGCTTCTTGCATTTCATCAGAGCAAAACATTGCAGTAGCAAAGCTAAGGAGAACCAGGACAGATGTTCATGAATGCTTACTGCACTTGGGGGTCTTCTATGAATTGATCTAACTATGAGGAGCACCTCAAGTAAATCTGTTTGTTTTCTTTCGAAACACACAGTTTAAAGGAGTTCTGCTCCAGGATTCCTTGCATGACCTAGAAGATGAGATGCTTTCTTGTTCCCATAGATGGGAATGTACCTGTATTCTTTTCCACTGATCTCCAGGATTCTTCTAAAGATCCAGAAGGACTCCCCAAAGATTGTGGTAGTGACTTCCCTTTTGGCCCAGCCAACATTGGGTTTCCCTTTTGAAATTGGCCAGCGGCAGTTACCACAAGCTTCCCCACAAACTTTACTCACAGAAGACTTGTTTGATGCATACCAACCTGAAAACACTTCATTTAACCTCCTGGATGGTAGAATTTTGATGTGTTTTAAGGCACCTTTTTTTCTGAAGTACATTAAGCAGATATTAAAGGAGGCTAAAAACTGCTGCTAGGAAATCAAGTATGTTTAAGGGGAAAATATTTTCTGGTTGATGTTTTTCGAAGACCCAAGGACCCTCTTAAGTACTGTTTATCACTGGTTCTTGGCTTGTGTGAGTTAACTGTACTCTGGCCTTTCTTACTGTGCTGTGAATATTTATCTGTCAGCCATTTCTGCTCATCTGCTTTTGGATCCACTTCTGTATTCATGTCATCAAGTCAAGCAGTTTTTGAAAGGGGTTTTACATATCCATCCACCTAGAAAACAGGTGGCTTCTCCTTGGGATATTAACTTTGTGCTTGAAAAGCTCATTCTTCCATTTGAATCCACTTATCACTCTCATTTGAGGTTCTTAACATGAAGGACTGTATTACTCACTGCTCTTGACTTTTGCAAAAAGGGTGTCTTGAGTTAAGTCTTTTGTGCTCAGTCAGTCCTTCCTCATTTTTCACAAGGACACAGTTTCTTTGAGAACAAATTATTTTATATCTAAAGTGATTTCACAGTTCACCTTGAGCCAATCTGTTAGTCTCCCTGTATTCTTTCCAGAACCCAAAAGCAAGGGCGAAAGAATTCTTTATACTGTGAATGTTCACAGGCAGCTCGGATACTGTTTGGACAGAAGTTAATCCTTTGTGAAAGCTGATCAGCTGCTGGTCTCTAGTTTGAAGGTAGGGAAAAAGGACAACCAGTATCAAAGCAGACTGTTTTGCAGTGTCTGTGTTATGCTATTTCTTTTTGTTGTTCTCCCTATAACAGGCCACCTGAAGGTAAGCTTCGGGCCCAGTCTGCTAGGGCTTTGGCTTCTGTGATTTTCTCGAAACGGGTGTACTCCAGAAGCATTCTAGAGGCATTGTCTTGGTCCTTTGTATGTACTTTTATTAAACCTTGGAAACCAGATTTCTTTTCCAGGTTCAGAACTGCTTTTGCTAGGACAATTCTCTAAGGACTCTTGGATTCTTAATCTGCTTCCTCCTCCTGTGTGTTCTTAAGCTATGGAAATCTACCTGACTAGCTTAGGTTACTAAAAAGGTTATCTAATGTTAACATGATACAGTTGTGCAAGCAAACTTGCCTTAACAGTAGACTTTCTGGTAGATCACTGTTGCAGTAGCTGTATCATCCCTCACCCCACTTTTTTATGTATTGCCAGGGTGTAGATGCATATGCCCATGTCTATGTAGTTACTCGTTTTTATTTTCCTAGTATTTTTCTTTCCTGGGATATTTGCCTCCCTTTTGATGCAAGAAAGCTGTGAAGTTTTTCATGCTCTAACTGACTTTTGTCTAGCACTCTGCTCGAGCTCCTGGCAGTTAGGTCACATGGAACATTAAGCTTTGAAAGCCTGGCCAGTTGATTATATACTTGGCAGGATTTAACCCAAATAGCTTAGGCTGGATTTAACCCAAATAGCTTAGGCTACTGCAACAGTGATGTATTAGAACATCTACGGTTTAGTGAGTTTACTTGTACAACAGTACTTTTGGGACCTAGAACCACTGGTCTAATTTGAAAAAATGCTGTCATTTATACTGGTAGCCACTCTTATCCTTCATCATCCTCCTCCCTCTTTTATTTTTCCATTTTAACTAGCACTATCTCTCCTGATTCATTGCCACTTTCTTACCTTCTTTGATGGTCATGCCTGCCTGTTGCTGGTCTTTTCTCATACAATTCATCCATCTTTTTCCTGGATGACCATTTTTTTTGTTTGTTTTTTTCTGTTGCCTTTTTTTACATTTTCAAGCCTCTGCCTGAGGTCAAGGGTACATTATCATAAAGGTCTATATTTGGTATATGTGGCACAGTATTGAATTGTATTTGAAGATAATGTGTTTAGCAAGGTAGTCTGAGCTGAGAGACTTGTTCTGTACTGTACTGGTCAATGTATGGAAACCTTGGGCACATAAAGACTACAGAGTAGGAAAATAGCCTAAATTCTACAGTACAGCGGGAGAACTGCTTTTGCACTGGCGAAGTGGAAGCAGAATGCAAGGTAACTGAGGTGCAGTAAAAGAAACAAGTTTGGATGTTGTGAAATTGGCGTAACATTGTGGCTGCTTTTTGTGTGGATAACAGAAAATGAGCAGTTGTTGTACTATGCTTCAGAAATTCAAACAATTAGTGTTTGGGTTTTCACTTTTGCCTTTTTCTCTGATTAAGTAAGGGAGTCGTGGCAAAATCAAACCATACAGAGCAGAATGAATTACATGCTTGGAGAGTAGAGAACACCCAAGGCAAGAGAAGTTATGTTTTATGACCTTGTGTGAAAATATCCATGACAAAATGTTAATCACATTTTGTATTTTATTTTTATTGCTATCTACAGTGCTGGATAACATTAGGGTTGACAAACCTTTGGTATCTGATAACTTTAAATCACTGTAGTTATTTTCTACAGTGGTCCATTTTCTGTTTTCAGCTTTTTGTAGTGTTTGCTGTAAATTTCTCTTAGTAGTTTACTTGCTAAAGAGGTGTTTGACCTGCAGTTCACTGCCTGTTCTTAAATTAGCCCAACCATCCAGCCTGCTGCTGTTTTCCTTGCAATATTGTTTGCTTACATGGCACAGGGCTGAAAGAAGAGTAAAGCAGCTTTATGTTCACATAATTTATCCCATTTTATGTCCGTTTTTTCTGCTGTTGGTAAGGCAGTGTGTGCCAAGAGTTGGAGCAGAGTACATTGGAAAGGCTGCTATATGGAGTTAGTATATAATCAGAGCAACTTCCTGTCAGTGTTGCTTCAGCAAACTTAGTTTAGCAGAAGGATTCTTTCTGAATGTAGTCCACTTTTGATTAAGTGCTGGAGAATCCAGTATCTCTTGTAATAAATCTTCTGTCTTCAGTACAGCTAAAACTAGTGATATCATGTGCAAGAACTACTTGAAGTAGAGGACTTTCTCAGGTAACTGCCTTCCCCTACTCCTATTTGTAATGCATCCTTCCCTGTCCCCTTCTAAACCAGGTGAAAGTTAAGGTCACCTGAGCACAGCGTAAGCCAAAGAAATTATGGGGTGGGTAGGAGAGATGCTCTTAAACCTTGAAGTCTACTTATACAGCCAACATTATGGTTATATACTTCTAACTTCCATTTTGAGGTTTGAGACCCGTTGGAAAGCATTTTCCCCTTGTGTGTTTCTTACTGGCCCAGTACTGCAGGATTTTGCAGTGAAGAAAATATCCCTTACCTTAAGAGGCATAGACCTGTGGGTTGTTTGGAGGAACAACCCCTTGTATAGGGATTATTATTTTTTTTTTTTCCTTAAGTGAATGTGATATTGTTTAGAGGAATATCATTTGCCAGATAATCCTGAAGAATTGTAAGGAAGCCCATTGTGCACTAAAGGTAGGCATTGTGCACTGAGGGTGGGAGCAGTGTTGTGGAAAGACTTGTGTGTATTGGTTTCAGGTGCATTGAGGCTAGGTGAATGGAGTTGCAATGGTATCTTGTTAAGAGCTGTGTACGTGTCTGCACATTCATTCCTGCCCAGGAAGCACTGTTGGCCTATCCATTCCCTCCGTTACGATGATGGTCAGGCGGTAAAAAGTGGACCAGGTAACAGTCCTGTGAAGTAGACCACCTTCCCTTCCCTAGGCTGCCTGATCAGGGAACAGGTGTGTGCATGCTACCACACATTTTCCTTGTTTTCCTGGCTTAGCAGGGAGGTCACTGCTTAATGCAGCATGAGCCAGCATGGCCTCCTCAGGCAGCTGGTACACCCAGTAACTGCTTCATGCTGCCAATACTGCAGAAATCACAAAGAAATGGCAGGAAGCGTTAGTCAGACTACCAGTAAACACAAATGCGAACGGTCCAGGCACACTGAAAATAGCTTGAAACTAAATTTATTGTAAAACCAGAATACACAAGCACTTTCACCTGCCCAATGCAAAGCCTTGCATTGGGCAGGTGAAGGTGCTTGTGTATTTTGGTTTTACAATAAATTTAGATGTTAAGTTGTCTATCTCGCCTTCATTCTTGCTGGATGGGTTTGGCTCCGACTTGGCCACTCTAAAAGCTCGAGAGCTTGTTCCACCGGCTAGAGGCTCCCCTATATTCCACAATGCTAGGCGGTAACTCCTCAGATCTCGTTTGCCGCTATAGCGATCGAGGTGCTCTTCGACCGGCTCGTCAGGTTAGTTGTTAAGACTGTTTAATCTTAGATAGACCCCCTTTTAAGTTAGTTTTTCTTCATTATTTTCTAAATTAGGTAGTTTCCTGCCTTTCCTTTCCAATTTTTCCCCTTCTTTCCAAAACTCACTAGAGTTCTTCCCTTGGGCCTTAGGCCCAGTCCCTCCCTTCCTAGTAGTTGGAGTGACTGTGTTTTGTAGGGATTTAATTTTTCTAAATTTTTTACTAATTTAATTTAATTTTTCAATAAGTGTAATCGGTGTGTGTGTGTGTGTGTGTGTGTGTGTGTGTGTGTGTGTGTGTGTGTGTGTGTGTGATTACACTTTTTCTTCTTAGAGATGTCTAAGGAATCAAAGATCTCAGGCTGTAAGAAGTGTGACTTGTGCTGTCAGAAGATGTCTCTGACAGACGGTCACACTTCTTGTGTATACTGCCTGGGACCTTTGCACCTGCAGGACTCCTGTGCTGTTTGCCATGGCTTCAGTCCTAGAGTCCTGCAGGAGCGTAAAAATAAGCTCATTCTAAGGGGCTTATTGAAGCCTGAGGGTCCCCCGACTCAATCCTCGGGGAAACCCTCAAAGCCTCCCAGACCTTCGGCTCCGGTCTCTGAGTAGTCTTCTGGGGCTCCGAAGGCTGTTCGAACATCGGCTCCAGCCGGAGCTGATGACTCTCAAACTCATGTCCCTACTGTTTCCTCGGCGAAGACATCAGTGAGTCGGCTCCGATCAAATTGTCGGAACCGACCTCCAGAAAAAGGTCCCGGTCACCATCTATCGGCTCCATTCATTCGGCTCCAGCATCACCATTGCTGTCTGAATGGAGCCATAGATCTCACTCTTCTAGGTCGTCGAGACTATCAGATCATGACCTTCAGAGGGTAGTGAGTCGACTTCTTAAGTCCGAGGCACTGGCCCAGATGCTTCAAAGTCCGACTCAACAGTCGAGGGCTAATCCCATCACTCAGAATGTTCCTCCTCTGACTCCTTTGAGTTCGGAGTCGGGGCGGCTCGGACCCGAGACTGTGGTGGCGTCGGAACCGATACCGTTGTCTTCGGTGCCGTCGTCTGCTCCGATGTCTTCCTTGGAAGAATCTTGGAGCCGGACTTCCCTCGTCGACTCCGAGGGGGTGAGTGGCATCGGACCTTTGTCCAACCCCGCTCTCCCTCTCGGTGCTTCGGCGCTGGTGAGTTCGGCTCCGACATGGGCCTCGGAGCCATCACTGTCGTTGCCGGGGGAGGTTTTCAGCTTTTCAGAGCGGAGACCTCTGGCTCTGCCTGACAGGGGTGCCTTCGAGGTCATGAGGAGCGTGTTAGAACCTGGTTCAACTCCACAGTCGGCTCCGTCTGCCCCTCCCTCCACGGTGCCTCCGGTGATTTCTGCTCACTCTCTCATCCCGGATCGTAGAGAGCCAGCTCCTCAAGTATCCCCAGTGGGGATCTCCTCCTCTTCCGAGGCCTCTCCTGACCCAGTAGGAGAGCCCCCTAGGAAGAGGCAGTGCAAGAGGAAGCACATTGACTCCCCTGAGTCTGTCACCTCTGACACTGATTTAGAGGATTCTGAAGGTTCCCTCGTTCCCCTCTGAAGATGTCTCTTTTGCAGACATCCTCGAAATCTTAAAACAGAGGGGGAATTGGCCAGCCCTCAACCCTTCAGAGGATGAATCGGTGTATCTTAAGGCGTTTGGCTCTCGTCCTTCCACCTCCTGGGTGTCCCCTCCCTTTGACTCCCTCATGCAAGTGGTGGCAAAGAAGGCCTGGACGGCTCCTGACTCAGTGGAACCCACCCCCAGGAGACCATCAAAATTTATCACTGCCCCCAAGGACAAAGAATTTTTAACCAAAGGCATCTCTGTTGATGCTATGGTGGTGGCTGCGGCCACCAAGAAGGAGTTAGCTGATCCTTCGGTGCCTGTTCATCCTCCTAACAAGGAGTCTAGGTCTATGGACAGGTACGGGAATCGGATGTTCTCGTCAGCGACCTTTACTATGCGCTCGCTGAATTACCTGTGTCATTTCACTCGTCTTCAGAGGGATTTGCTCAAGGAAGCGAGTGAAATGTTAAAGGACCCAACAGCTGCGGGTTTTCAGGATAGGATGAACTCTCAGCTGGCGACCCTTAATTCTATATCTAACTCCTCCATGCGCCTCCTTTCATATGCGGCGGATGGAGCGAGTAGAGCGGCAGGTACAGATGTGGCCTTACGTCGGCACGCCTGGATGCGGCTATGTAACTTTGCGGATCCTTTCAAGGCGTCCTTCACTAACTCCCCTTTTGATGGATCATCCCTCTTTGGTCCTCAAGTGAAGGAAACCCTGACTAGGTGCGAGACTGATGGCAAAACTCTCTCTGCCGTCGGAGTCCGTTTTTCTACTCCTTCTAGGCCTTACCCCAAAGGCCAGAAGGGGGGAAAGATGTGGTTCCGCAAACAATCTCAGGGGGATTTGTCTGACACACAGCGTCGGTTCCCCTCTAGAGGCAGAGGGGGGAACAATAATGGTAGACGCCATCCTAGAGGCAGAGGGGGCCCGCAGAATCAGGGCAGTCGAGAAACCTTTTCCGACAAGCCCTTTCAGCATCCCTGAGGTGTTGCCCGACTGTCCACCTTCGGAGGCAGTTGGGGGAAGATTATCTCTGTACCCAGAAGCCTGGCTATCCCTAACTCAAGACAAGTGGATACAGTCTATCATTTCCGAAGGCTACAGAATCCCATTCCTTCTCATTCCAGAGCAATCCAAAAAATCCCTTCCAGACGTTCCACCCAGTCAAAGGGAGCAAGCAGCACTAGAAATTTCAAAGCTGCTTGCAAGAAGAGCCATTCAACCAGTTCCAGCAGACCAACAAGGATCCGGAATCTACTCCAAATTCTTTTTGGTTCCAAAGAAAACCGGGGACTGGAGATCCATTTTGGATCTCAGCAACTTGAACAAGTTTGTCAAGAAAACAAAGTTCCGGATGGTCACTCTGCAGTCCATTCTACCCCTTTTGGGGCGGGACAACTGGATGTGCTCAATAGATCTCCAGGATGCGTACTATCACATCAGAATGAGTCGACGCTCCAGGAGATTCCTCCGCTTCAAGCTGGGAACCAGTCATTTACAATTCAGGGCTCTGCCCTTTGGACTCACTACAGCCCCCCCGAGTGTTTACCAAATGCATGGCAGTGGTCGCCTCTCATCTGAGATGACAAGGATTCCAAGTGTTTCCGTATTTAGACGACTGGCTCCTTACAGCCCCCACCAAGCATCTTTTGCTTCTTGCCAGAGACTACACTTTTCACACATGTCAAACACTAGGCATTTCAATAAATTACGAAAAGTCTGTCTTGTCGCCTTGTCGTGTTATTACCTTCATAGGCGCAAATCTAGACACAGTCAACATGTCAGCCAGACTCACAGAGCAGAGAATAGCAGACATACACAGACAGGTCTCTCTTGTCTTACAGAGCAACAAAGTCAAAGCCAGATTGATCCTGAAGGTCTTGGGGATTATGGCGGTGGCCATCCCTCTTCTACCATTAGCTCGCTTCCATATGGGAATCTTACAATGGATGCTCTTCACACAATGGTCTTTCCAACGACTTCCAATGTCCATCCTATTCGGATAACACATTCGTGCAAGAATCATCTCTCTTGGTGGATCACATCTCCCCAGCTCTTCCTAGGGAGACCTTTCATCCCTTCCCCTCCGGTTGCTACAGTGACAACGGACGCCTCCCTGATTGGGTGGGGGGGGCATTACCAGGGCAGGACGGTCCAAGGCATGTGGCAACCTTTCGAGTGCCACTTGCACATAAATGTCCTAGAGATGAGAGCAGTGCTTCTAGCGTTGCAAGCCTTACAAGACTCTCTTCCCAAGGGAACTATAGCAATTCAGACAGACAATATGTCTGTAGTGTGGTACATCAACAAACAAGGCGGAACCAGATCTTACCCCCTATGTCGAGAGGCACTCAGACTGTGGCAATGGGCGATTTCTTCTCGGCGGTTTCTGTTAGCAACGCACATTCCCGGGAAGTCCAATGTGATTGCGGACAAATTGAGCAGAGCTATTCTCATGCCTCACGAGTGGCCTCTGAAGAATTCAGTGTTGGAGAAAGTTTTTCGAAAGTGGGGCCGGCCTTGCTGCGACCTTTTCGCTACTCCCCAAAACAGCAAGTGCGACGATTTTTTCACCCTCTTTCCCCAACCAGGCCACCCCAGCAGAGACGCTCTAGTACATGATTGGCCCCGGGGACTTCTGTATGCTTTTCCTCCCTTCCTACTGATATCTCAACTAATACAGAAAGCCATCGCTCAGAAAGCTTCCATGATCCTCATTGCCCCTTACTGGCCTCAACAGGTTTGGTTCCCATTTCTCCACCGTTATCTGTTGGAGCAACCTTGGCATCTGGACCCAGTTCCAGACCTCTTGACCCATCAGTCGGGTCAGTTGCACCACTCCCTCCCTTCTCTGAACCTCACAGCGTGGTTCCTCCAATTCCAACTCTAGCCAGGCTTCCTCTAATATCTCACTCAGTTCGAGATATTTTGATAGCCTCTCATAAATCTTCCACTCGGAAGATTTATCATAGTAAGTGGAAACGTTTTTCCTGTTGGGCACAGTCAAAGAATATAGATCCTTTCACTGCTTCCATTCAATCAGTTTTAGACTTTCTAGCCGAACTTTTCCACTCAGGTTCATCTCTGTCTACCATCCAAGTTCAATTGGCAGCAATATCGAACTTTCATGTTGGAGTCTCAGAGTCCTCCATTATGTCTCACAAACTCTGCAAAGCCTTTTTAAAGGGAGTTTTTCTCCTCAAACCACCTATCAGGGATCCTCCTCCTCAATGGGATCTCAACTTGGTTCTAGCGTCCTTAATTCTTCCCCCCTTCGAACCTGCGGCTTCATGTTCAATGAAGTTACTATCTTGGAAAACACTCTTTTTAGTAGCTATCACTTCAGCGAGAAGAGTCTCTGAACTCCATGCTCTGTGTAGTCGACCCCCTTATCTTTTGTTTCATAAGGATAGGGTGTCCTTGCGTACTAACCCATCCTTTTTGCCTAAGGTAGCTTCACTGGCAAATTTGAATCAAACCATTGATCTTCCTGTGTTCTTCCCTAATTATTCGAACAGGTCAGAACAAAAATTACATTGATTAGACGTTCATCGCCAACTTAGGTACTATTTAGACAGGACCAAACAATTCAGGAAGTCTGACCAACTGTTTGTTTCTTATGCAGAAGGTAGAATGGGCCTTCCAGTTTCTAAAGTATCTCTCTAGATGGCTTACTTCGTTGATTACCCTTGTGTATGAGATCAGACATCAGCAGTTTCCATCCAAGCCAAGGGCTCATTCAGCTAGAGCTTTATCCACATCTATAGCTTTCCAGGATAGGCTGCCTATTGATTCGATTTGTTCTGCAGCTACTTGGGCTTCTCCCCATACCTTCATTTCTCATTATAAGTTGGACTTGGCCTCTAGGGACCGAGCCAACTTTGGTTCCACTGTACTCAAGAGTCTGTTCCAATAGGCCACCCGGGACAAGGTGCTAGGGACGCGGTCCCATCCAGCAAGAATGAAGGCGAGATAGACAACTTAACATTTAGAAGTTATTTACCTACCATAACGTTCCATGTTAGTTGTCTTCTCGCCTTCTTTCTTGCGTCCCACCCTCCTTCCCCCTAGCCTGGACAGACCTAGAGGAGTTTGTTTTGTTCCTTTATGGAATTTCCTTGCTGGGCTTAGCTTTCAAATGAGATCTGAGGAGTTACCGCCTAGCATTGTGGGATATAGGGGAGCCTCGAGCCGGTGGAACAAGCTCTCGAGCTTTTAGAGTGGCCGAGTCGGAGCCGAGGATCGACTCCGAACCCATCCATCAAGAAAGAAGGCGAGAAGAAGACAACTAACATGGAACGTTATGGTAGGTACACAACTTCTAATTTCAAGCTATTTTCAGTGTGCCTGGACCGTTCGTATTTTTGTTAATACTGCAGAAATAGTAGCCTCCCAGAGCAACGTACATTTTACAGCTTTGTGTAGTGATAACAGGTGATTTGAACAGTGCAAAAGCCAGTTTATTTAACAATTTAAAGGATATAGTCTTGTTACATACATCATGGGCCCACATTGTAGGTACACTTCAAAGCTGTGCCATATTGCCTGGAGGTAGGTGTGTTAGCCAGATCTGGCTTCTCTGTCCTGCTGACTAGCATAGCAGGTTTCCTGTAAGTAGTACACGCTTACAGTGACTGATTTCACAATATACTGCTACGTCGGGTCAGAAGCTTAATCAAAAATGTTCAGTGACATCAAGATATAGATATGTCTAGCAGTGAGCTGCAAATATGAGAGCTGAGTAGTATCAAAGGCTTATCTGCTGCCTTTCACCCAGTAGGCGGTCCTGTTTTGAAGGCAGAGAGCCATTTCCTCTTGCAGCGTAGTTTATATAAGCTGTTCCAGTTTTGTGGCATTGTGCCCAGTGGCTGGGTTGGCCAGGGTCACAGAGAACATCGACACACAGTACTGCAGACTGAGAGCTTGTGATGTTGGCCTGAAGAGTTTGGTGTACCCAGAGAAAAGTATGCACATCCCTCTGCCGTTCTGTTATTATTTTAAGTCTCAAGTAAACTGCTAGGACTCAACATTTTTGAAGGAGGTGTGGGTTGTTTGCTGTGACAGTTTCCTTACTGAGGGAGAGAGCCAGTGAATGTGGTTATATCCAGATGTAGAATATTGGATCGTAATTATTACTGTTTGCAAATCTCATAACATGTCAGTGGAAACAATTATGTTTTTAAAACAGAAATAAAAGACTGTTATGAATGCAGTTTTGTAAGCTTGATTTTTGAGAAGTGATTATGCTGTTCTTAGCAGCTAGTTTCCACATCAGCAGTGTGCTGACTACAGTGCATATGACTCACCCAGAGCCAGCTGCCATGGAAACCGAAGTCATTTATTTTGAGAACTGAGGCATTGTCAGACAAGACTGTGGGAGGAGGGTGGTTAAACTGCAAGGTCTTTTTTTAAATATGGGAGGTTTAGCTAAGTCTTCATACAAGGGAAGGAGACTGTCAGAGAATCAGGTAAAGCCTCTGACAGCATGGGAAAACTTTTACACCTCAAGAACTGGTGTGCAAAGAAGCTAACAGCTTCTGTGATTCTGGGACTCGTTGTGGGAGATGCAGTACTTTTTTATTTTACTTGTTGGTGGCCGATTTTAAAACAGCAGTTCATACATGTCCTTAACACCAGCATAATGTTTCACCAGCCTTGGCACAAATAATGTAGGTGATGTGGTGTACCTTGCTTTAGCTGTTAGAAGTAATTGTTTGTGGAATGTTATTATAGTGGCCGTTTATCAGAGTTGTCATGGACCGCAACTTTCAAAGGCATTTAGTTTAAAAAAAAAAAAAAAAAAACCTTATTACTCCCGTTGCCCCCATTGCACATCTTTGTAACTCTTTCATTCTTCTCCCCACCCCCATGGCTTTTGAAACTCTTTATGCCTGCTTTGCATTCAGGGTTTGCTTTTATTCCACTCATTGAAATTCGCCCATCCTGTCGCAGCTTCTGCTTTTTGACTGAGTTGTTGGCATCTTCAGGCTTTTACTTCACCTTTTCCAGTCAGTTGACTTTTTGTGTTACTTCCGTTTTCAGGGGTACATGGCAGGCTTTTCAGCATCCCTGCTATTGCCTCATCCTCATGCTTTGTGATGCAGCCCTTAAGTGTTATAAACCTTTGATATAGCCTCTACTCCAGAACAGCAGAGAGAACATAATGTCTTATTTAAAACATGTTTGCACATTTTGTTGCTTTGTGTTGCCTACTGGCTCGAAAAGCTTTTTAAGCAAGTCTTAGCTTATAAACAAATACTGTCATTCTGTAGGTGCTGTTAAGTAACCTCTGAAATTATACATTGTTCGCTTTTAATCTTTAAATTCTACCCTGCTGTTCTGGTGTAAAGGTGGGGGGAGGAGTTTGCTGCCATGTAATGGTCTTTTATCATGCTTTCTGTTCATTTATTCATTCTACAATAACCTGCTTAATCCACTTCAGTGTCACAGAGAGCCCAGGCCTGCTCTGACACTCAGCTGAAGGCTGTGAACTAATCCCAAATGCCTTTTGTAAGATGTGGAAGCATGCACCCCATCCCAGACAACACACACCTTATGGACAGTTTGGAGGATTGTCAAGTTAATTACAGCATGCCATTTGTATGCAGGGTGAAACTAGACCACCAGACAAAAATCCATGTGGACACAGGGAACAACATCTAGACTTCACAGACAAGACACCCCAGCTGAGAACTCATCTGGAGAACCGCATGTAGTGAGGCAGCAATGCTCAGTGTGCCACCCTACTGCCTCATTTTCATTTGAGTTAAATTTTAAAGTACTCAGGGGTATTGATTAACATGGGTTTCAATAGGATTCTCTGTTTCTTTGTGAAATTAAACAAAACTGTTTTTACAATGGCTTGAATGAAATAATATTTTTAGCATAGACTTAGTGACTTTACAGGCCAGTAGGCATCACACGATGGTTGCAAAACTTAAGTGTGGAAGTGCATTTAAAATGTTTTTTATTTATGTGGAGGTGCTGGTGGGAACTGTACACATTACTCGCTAGGTACTGGAGAAGTGTGTGTTTATGGTGGTGGTGGGGGGGGGGGCACAAGCTCTGATTCTTTCTTTATCCCTAGTGCTGGTAAAAAGCTGCAGAGGTCCTTGTATGGTAAAGTGGCGATTTATTGAGTAAAGCTGAAGCAGAGGATGACATTTTGCTTATTAGGTGACTTTAGCTGGTGTAACTGATACTTTATTGATGTGAAGAGCACAAAAGTACACAAACTGTATAAAAACAAAGTCGGCACTCCTGGTCCCCACTGAGACTTTTTTAGGGGAGGAAGAATTTCCGCCACTGAGACGTTCGGAACGACTGAGGGAGTGAAATTACAGAGAGAACAATCCTCAGGGCCCTCATTATGCCAGCAGGGGCTGGGGGGGGATGTGCTTTCAACCAGAGGGGCAACAGGAGGGGTGCCTACACAAGGTACTAGCTGTGGCCTCTGATGTCAATATGGCTCCTTATGGTCTGTCCATTTCTTTAAATCATGATGGTGACTTTAAAGTTTTCAATTATTCTAGTTTACCCATTGACAGTACAGACTGTGATATCTTTGCTAGAGGCTTGACTTTTGTTCCTGATAAAAGTACCACTATTGAAACAGCATTATTGGACTTGAAAAAACTGAATCTGAATGTGTTATTTAAGGATTGTAGGTCAATCATGGATCCCATTAGGTTATCTAGTACCTTTACCCCCCCCCCCCCCCGTTCATCCCTCACTACAGCTTTTCAAAAAGAGTTGTGAATTAGACATGAGAAATGCTAAAATGGCAAAAAAGCAGAAATGGAATTTGAAACAAGATGAAATGAATAAGCTAAGACAACTTTCTGATAATAAAGACCTCCGGATAATGAAACCGGATAAGGGGGGGTGGGATTGTCATGATGAATATGTTGGACTACAATAATAAAATGAGGTGTTTGCTTGCAGGTAAAGCTTACATGCAGTCTTCGTTTAATGAACTGCATGGTGCATATAAGAAAGTGAGAAGTGTTTTACGGGATTTATTTATTGAAAGTAGTGTCTCTCTGGATGAATTCAATTTTTTAAGTATAACACAGCCCAGGATCCCTGTCATTTTTGGGTTACCCATGATACATAAAGATTTAGAGCAGCCACCCATGCGACCCATAGTTGATGCCAGGGGCTCCATTACCCATCTTATAGCCAAATTCTTGGACATCATATTGAAGGGATTTGTTCAATATGAACCTTTATTATGTAAGGACTCTTTTTGAAAAAGATTACCCTGTTAGAATTTGATGAAATAGTTCCATAACAATTGATGGTTGGAGATTTATACACGGTAATACCGCATGCCATAGGCATGGAATGGTTTTGTGAATTTTTGGTGGGTAATGGTCTTTCCCAGCCACTGGTCAACACCTATGAGACTTTGTTAGAACTAGTACTTGCAAATTTTATTCTGTTTAATAATGAATTGTTTTTACAAACACAGGGTGTGGCAGTGGGGTCAGCATGTGGTGGCCTGTATGCCAACATAATTATGTTGGAATGGGAATGAATACCCCATAGTTTAAGTTTTGCACATTGTACACACGTTTTTTGGATGATGTCTTTATTTGTTGAAGTGGCCCGTGAGAAGAGATCCCTCTATTTTTAGAATATATTCATGGTACAACCACCTTTTTAAAGTTCACACATGAGGTCAGCAGTGAACAAATAGCATATTTGGATGTTTTATTGAAGAAAGGGTACTTGCGTATTATTGCAACCACATTTCCAAGCTGTGGTAATTCATTCAGTTTTACCAAAGTAGTGCTGTTAACCTTGATAGAGGTTGTGGGAAGTATGAAGTAGTAGTGTGTTACTTTGTGTATCAGGCAGAAAGAGGGATAACGGTCACCTTTTGTATTCATGGGTGGCGTACTTTTGCAACATAATTGTCTCTCTGAAAGGTAAATGAACCGATTTTTTGGCCAGTTGATCGCTATGAAAAAAACATAGTACAACGTACGCAGAACAAGGTGTTGCAGGACCTAAATGCTTATAACACAGTTTGTTTAGTAGGAACGGGACACAAGTTTTATAAGATGGTTAGTACTGACAATAAATGTTAGCATCACAACAATAACATCAGTGGCTTCACTGGAGACACTAGATGCAGTGTTTGTGCCCCTTTACCTACATCAGAAGCAGAACGTGTGATAGAAAGTGAAGACAATCAAGGCAGTTGTCACCTAGAAGTAGTAAACATCAGAACTGGTAAATCTTTTGCATCTACTACCTTTCCTTTCATTCCCCCAATGGTATTCTAACTTTAGAGATCCATTGTAACAGAGAGGGTGATGCTAAAAACTCAAACTGAGGGAGAAGAATTTTTTGAACCGCAGTCTGGGAAGAAGCAGGGTAAGGAAATGGGGACTGTTTTAACAAGGAGTGCAAGTTGTAATGACTTTAAAGTATACCATTTAGCAGATTTGAATGAAATGAACATCATTCCCGAGTTTTGCATCTTGGTTTTGGCTTTATAGCAAGTCATACAGCCATTTTAACTAACACCATTCCTGATGTAAAGTTATATACAAGGCAGACGAACTTCCAATGTGTGTTTAAAATATGTGAATGTAAATAAGTTTCAGTAAGCCCTCTGCTTACAATCCATACTTTTTTGTGAAACACAGATTACACAGACCTTACCCGCCGTGGTGGTGCTGCGGTAGCATTGTCGCCTCCCAGTAAGACGCTGTCCGGTTCGATTCTCAGCTAGAGTATCTTCTGTGTGGAGACATGTGTGAACATGAATGGGTGTACCTTCGTTGAAGGTTGTTCGTCAGGGCTGGTAACTCGGCACGTAAAAATCAACTACCAATCATTAGCAGACCGGAGTTCCGCTGTGGTGACCCCTAACCGGGAAAAGCCAAAAGACACAAACAAAGAAGACACGACGGAATATCCTCTCTTCAATTTAACGTCAATTGTCGCACCTTGGAAATGTGGTTGTGATAATACGCAAGTACCGAAGAAAAAGTGTCATTTGAAGGCCTTTGTAGCACAAATTCATAGGAAGGCAACCTATTCGAACAACTTTATGCACTTTGATAGTGCACACCCATTTAAACATAAAAGAGGGGTAGTAATGGGCCTATTTGTAAGGGCCGTCTGGATGGTTAGCCTGTTTAAAAACTTTTTGGATGAGTGTGACCACCTGAAAGCTATGTCTTTTAAGAGAGGTTACCTGTTATAGCTTATAAATGAAGTCATGATTGAGGTGGTTAACAAAAAAGAGAGGTTTCTTTAAACCCCTGCTAGGTGACCATGTGGTGATTCTTGCCCAGGGCATGCCCTTTATTGATGGTTGTTTGTTAAATGAGGTAGGAACTGACTGGACCAATCCAATGTTGAACAGAATTAAAATTTTAAATGTGCTTTTATTACTACTTTTCACAGTATTAGTAAGGCTGCGTTGGATATTTTATTCAAAAATTGGGCTATATAGCTTAATGACAGGGATATCAGCGAATGTGTTGTGACTAAACCAAATATTGTTTTTAAGAGAGGGCTGAACTTAAAATGTATTTTATAGTCTAATAGAAATGCTGTACATGCAGGTTCTATGAAAAAATGTGGTTCCTTCCTCTGTGTAGTTATTTGATGAAAGGTCATGAATTTTTGTTTATGGTTTTAGAATACAGGTGAGCAAGAAGGTGTGCTGCCATACTGAAAGAGTTGCTTATTGAGCTGTGTGCAACTGATGTGAATGTTTCTATATTGGAAAGATTGAGAGGAAATTTAAAAATGCACTCTGAGCATTTAAGGGATATCGGACTTGAGAAATCCACAAATGCCCTAAATAAACTGCACAGAAAAATCAGATCACTCTTTCAAATTTTTCATTGTGGACACTGTAGACTTGGATAAAAGAAGTGGCCCATGGGGGCTACTTTTGGAAAAGAAAGAATTAATTTGGCAGGTCCGTCTAAATGCGGGGCAATGGCCAGGCTTAAATGATTCACTCTCCATTGCTTGCTTGTTAAAATTAAAAGCAATAAAGAGATTATATTTATATATATATATATATATATATATATATATATATATATACATATGTACGTACATATTTATTTTTATTTATATATATATATATATATATATATATATATATATAAATATATACACACACATGCATATATATACTTTTATTTTGTATATTTTATATATTATATGTGTATTTGTTTCACTTCTGCACTTTTGCACCTGTTAATGATATTTAAATGCTGGTTTTAATAGTGTCTTTAAGATTGTTTTTTAAGACTGTATTTCATTAATATTCATGAATTTAGGGAGGTCCTTCTTAGTGAATGTGATGGGATTAGTGTATTATTTAATGTATGCTCTTGCAGAATGTATTTATTAGTGTTTCTATGGATTGGCTCTTATCTGATTAAGTTAAGAAGGTTCTTGATGAAAGCGCTTATCTATTTATTTTGGTTTAATAAGTGTTTTACTACTCGCAAAGTGCTTTGCGGTCATTTACTACAAGGATTCACTTGAGCTGTTGATGTGCGATTCCAGAGGTGCCGACTGTATTGATGTGCCTTTTTCTCAGTTGAAGTCTGCAAGATGCACTCTTTTTCTTCCTGTAATTTTGGTCTTAACACATTTCAGTTGCTTCTTGTGTTGTAGCCTGTAGTCTGCATCCTGTATAATCACATTTAGCAAATAACATGGAATACGAATTGAAATAACTGGTTGACATAGGCAGGGGGGCTTAAGCCTTCCAGCTTTCAGTTAAAAAGCACTGATTTCAGAGTGCAAAGTGAAGCACTTGGTGTAGAGATGGTGCTACATGGGTTGAGGATATTTGCTAGGGTCTGGACCTGTTCTTCACTGGTGACGACAGTACTGGAGAAGTAGAGGCCAGTGTGTGGTGTGTAACATTGATCACACCACTGTGGCTTGTGATCTGGAGGTGAGCAACAGAAGCTGAAGAACTTGGATTTTAATCTGACAGGATTGCAAAAGGCAGTCTGGAATAAAGATTGAGGGCTCAGAAAGGATGAGGAGCCAAGTGGATACGTACAGTTTAGAGTACAGAAGACTGAGACAGCATCAGTAAAAGAAAGAAAGAAATGTAGTTGTAAGAGACAGCAGTCTAGACTCAAGAAGACTGTGACAGGAGGTTGGCGGAAAAGATAAGGATCTTTGGGTAAGGTCTCAAATTGATTAGGGTAATGCACTATAGACCGACAGAAAACAGAAATTGTTGTGTATGGGGGGGTCTGATCCTGTTGAGCTCTGTAAACGATGAGTGCCACAGGGCTTGGTTTCGGGTTTCTTCTAAACCACATTTGAGTGCAGTGTAACAGGATGAGTTAACAGAACTGATCTGCTTGCTTATGACGTAAGAAATGGCCCAATCATCCGGAATGAGGCTTTGACCTTTATTAAGAAGGTATAAAACTGGTGTGGTGGGCATGTAGCTGACATTTAGGATTTAATGTGAAGAAGTACAGAGTTGCGCAATTTTGGAGAGGATGATGTTGTCTTTTGGCTTTTCCTGGTTAGGGGTCGCCACAGTGGAACTCCGGTCTGCTAATGATTGGCAGTAGATTTTTAACGAACGCCGTGGTGCCAGCTCGACGTTCAACCTTCAACTAAGGCACGCCCATTTACGCATTTCTTTCGAACGCCCACCCAACCGTGGGGAGGACATGCAGACTCCACACAGAAGGCACTCCAGCCGAGAATCGGAACGGGAGAACCTCTTGCTGTGAGGCAGCAACGCTACCGCTGCACCACCGTATAGTGCTAAAATGCAAAGTAGTGGGAATGGCCTTAAACAAATTTTGTGTATTTTCATTTTTTTAAGGTGAAACTATCATGACATCTAAACTTAGTCATACAGTGCAGTTATTTGTGAGTGTGATGGAAACTAATGGGATGCTGTTTTTTATGGGGAGGAATTAATTTCAGAGAAAGATGATGTCACTCATACTTCGCAATCCACTTTTTAAATTTTTTTTATTTTAAATCTATGTGCAGATTGCATAATCTTGTATATGTATAAATTAAATTCAGATATTTAAAGCTATGAGTAATTCCTAGTCTTGTATTCTCAACATATTTCTGATTATTCTTTTTCCTAGAATTAAAAAAATCATGAATTTACTTTTGAACACATTTATTTTCAAATCATAGTTTTTCGTATTATTTTCTGATTTTTCTGTTTGCTCATACAGTTTATAACAGCTAAGTGCAATTAGTTAAACCAAAGGGTTCACACAGACAAACCATTAAGTAAAAGCAAAAAAAAAAAAAAAAAAAGTGAAAATAATTAACAATTTTCAGTGTCTGATACCATAAACCTCCTGCAGTTAAAGCCCATGGAATATATACAAACGACCCATTAAGGCTATCAAGTATTTCAGCTACATGGCTTCTGAATGCCCAAGATATAATTTGCATAGCATGCTTTCGGGCAGTGCATAGATCCTACTTCAAGAAAGTCTTTGTTTTTTGTGGAGTATTATTCTAAGGCTTTGTTTATCTAAACTATAAAAAGCCACAGTGATGTGGTACAGCCTTACTCTTCTCCCTCGTTGAGGATTTCTGGCAGTCAGACTATTTCCCTTACAGCCTTAATACAAGACAAGCAGGGTAGGCCTGCATCCAGCCAAGTGCTGTCCAAGTGGCTGGCTAGTTCTAAGAGGCAGCCACCTGGTCCAAGTGGCTTTCTAGTTCTAAGAGGCAGCCACCTGGAGTACTGTGTACACCCTTTCCATGCTGGATATCCAGTCCAGAAGTAGGGCTGGTGCCATTGCCGTCTTGCATGGCATGCTGTTATATTGCCAACTCAGTAGGATTGCTTAGAGCTGTAGTACTGTTCCTGTGAGTATGGAGTCCTACTGTGGCAGTGACCTTGACACTGAACATAGTATGCTTGTTTGAGTACATTTTAGTTCACCATAACAGTAGGTGGTTGACAATTGCTGCAGTATGTGCTATAACCTGCACTTGCACTGTTTTCTTTTGTTACTTGCATTCTTTCTATTGCTGTGGGTAGTCTGGAGGTGGAGGAGCGAGTGAGAACTATAAACCTTCATTGTAAAATAAGACCTATACCACTGCTGTTGACTTTCTTATTCGTGTAATCATTGGAAGTGGTCGGTATTTATTTTTTCTCACACAGCTGACCATTGGCTCACTGCTGTATATCTCCTTGATCAGCAGGTGTGCCTGTCCTTCCTGTCTTTACTAGATTTGCTCCATGTAGGATTGGAGCCATTGAGGAGATTGAGGTGTCCAGGGACAGTATTACGGTGCCGTAGAAGGAGTATTTTTGACTTTATTTCCCAGACCCTGTGCTCTACTAGTAGCACCCTGAGGGTGGGAAGTACAGTGGTCCTGGGCAAGGGAGGAGTCCCACCCTGGTCTGTCAGTTTCCAAAATCTTTCGAAGTCTTAACAGGCAGGTTTCCACCTCTGGCTCAACTCTCATTCTGCATTAGTGATCCTTCTAGTTAATATTATCTGCTCTGATGTTACAACTGTGGCTTATATTCATATTGTTATTCTGGGTCAAGGCTTCCAGGAAAGAGACTTCAAGGATTTACTTCTATGAACCTAATTCCTGAATAATGGAGTGGTCATGTTTGCTGGGAAGGGGTTAGAGAGGTCTGGGGTTAGCTTTGTTAGTTTCACATTGTAGTGGTAAGATTAAAAAGCATGATCAATATATTTTTTTTTAGCTTAGGATCTAGTTGCATGACAAGACAAAATACATTCATAAGCAGCTTGTGGACTGGTAAAGAGTAAATAGCAAAAAGAAAAAAGGGAAATCTTGACCAGTTAGAAGTTAGGAGGTAAGTTATGATGCTTTGGTGGGAGGAAGTGGTGAAAGGTGCTACAAGCTGTCAAATAATTGTTTGTGTGTGTGCTTTCCCCAGGAACAGGGCATAATGGAGTCTATATTGGGGAGGATGCAAGGATGCTACAGTGTTTAGTTCCGGGCTGAGGATGGCTGCGTGCACTTTCTGGCTATAGAATTTTGCCAGGGACTGGCCATTTATTAGTCTTGTCTGAAGGAGTTGATGGGTGTCCAGTAGCCTCATTTTACCATCAATCTATAAAGGAACGTTGTCCCTCTTCATCTCCGCTCTTTTCTTATTATCTGATCTGCAGCCCAAGTTGCTAGTTGAACACTGTTTGGCGGCATTTTCTTATTTTCTTTTATTATTCTTTCTTTTGCGATCTTAAAATAGCAGCTAGTCAAAACATTAATTAAATAAACAAAGGCATGCTTTTTCTCAGATTTTGTAGTTTTGAAACCGCAGTAATTCATTAGTGAGATTCTGCATACACAAGACAAAGAAACATATTCTTGCACTGGAGAAAATTTGTGTTTCCTGCCTTACCAACCTATAAATGTAATGTTGAAGGTTGTTGTGATGAACTGCGATATTGATAAAAAATGTTAATTGTTACTGTCATCTCTATTCCCACTTTGATTATCTGAGTAGTAGAGAATTTTAATATACTCGTATGCATTCATTTGGAATGTAAACCTTGAATGAGATTACCCCTCCATCCATAGAATTGATGTTGCATTGAATTCCCAAAGCAGAGTTTGGTCAGCTAACTTTTCATTCACTGGGAACTGAAAGTCACGCTTGAGCTTGCAGAGCATTCTTAGCAGTTCAGCTTGTGGTGCAGCAATAGGCATGCCATAACTGCTGATTGTTCATTATGGGATAGGTGCGTAGCAAAAGATTGAGGAGGCACATTTTACCAGTGAGAAATGTTTGCATAAGACAGGTGAACATCAGACTGTCGTGTATTGATTAGCATTACCGGATCTGTTTTTGCTAACAGATGGAGTAGTGGGAAGAGAGGTTTTTGGCTTCTGTTTTAACTGATCCTCAAAATGAGCGCTTCTCCTCTCAAGTCTGCTCTTCAGGGTTAGCACTGTGGCTTAAAAGGGTAAAATCCGGACTGTGACCCATCAGACCAAGGTTCATTTACTGTCCTGGGTGCTAGAGGAACTGGCTGGGAAGAAAGAGACAAAAGGAAGAATGACTAGGCAGTGACCACTCTTCTATCTTTGAGGGTTGAAGGGCTGAGAGCTGCAGGCCCTGAATGTGGACTTCATCTAGAGTCCCTTGTGAGACCAGATTTATGCCTATTGCATGCCATTCTGTTGGATGTACTGGACATGGTCAGTGGAACTGTATGGGCTGTATAGTAAATCTTCCAGTTCATCAAAGATAAATGAGAACACCACTCCTGCTGCTTACTCCCAAAGGACTAGGAGGAACGAATGGACCACAAGGCTGTCACCTGCACTGGTGACCAGCACATTTGTTGGGTGAGGGGGAGGAGGCTTGATGGAAGCGTATTCTGCATAACCGTTATAAAAGGAGAAGATTTTGCCTATTGTGGTGTCTCTTGGCTTATTTGTAGGGAAACTATTCCAATGTAAGTCATAGATTTTGTGGGGTGGTGAGAGAAGAATGGAGGGGCAGAGGCTACTCAGTTCTCATGGTGGGAAGGGGAGAGGCAAATGCCTAGAAATATACACTCAGTTTGAGCTCCACTGGGAAGACTGGAGAGGCACCCAAGGAATTTGTCTTGACAGTGGTGGAGGGAATACTTCTGTAGGCTTGTTTCTCAAAAGTTGAGTGGCAGTCCCATGCAACACATTGGACACTTCAACCACAAAGTCATCACTGGATGCATGCAAGAAACCCGTAGAGCTTAAAGTTAATATGTGGTATCTCACAAGAGTGATGGCATTGCTGCAGGGATGCTGTCACCTTGCCCCATCAGGGGGAATGAATGTCTCAGTAGATTAGGTAGGGTGGAGGCTTGACTTTCAGAATTGGGATAGAACAATGAATAAATAAAAATGAATGCATGTATGTAGGTGAACTAGTATATTGTGATTTAGAAACAGAGATGTCAAATTGTGAAACTTGAGAACCAGAAATCTGGATTTCATTACCCATGGATGTTCATTCTTGGACTTGCTGCTTTTCTGTTATTTGTAGTGCTTGGAAATTGGATAGACCTGCTCATCTGTTCATCTGGCCTGCCTTTCAAAGCTTACACAATTTTCATTTTTTTTTTTGTACTCATTTAATGTGTTTTGCTGTACAAAGCGATCTGTCTGTCTGTCAGGTATTGCCCAGGTTACTTTTGGAGCATTGTCATAAGTGTCTAGTTTGGAAATATTTTCTTCTTTTAGTATTTTTGCTTATTTTGCTGCACTGTTGTGTACTGTATTGAATTTGGTCTTTTTCTACTGTGATGTTTGGGAAGCTTTTCAAGACCAGTGATGCCCCTTAAAAGCATCTTTAGCAAAGTACCTACAGGAGGCAGATTCGACTTAATGTCTATCAGCTTTATTGCCTTTTCTGCTTAATTAGAAGCCATCAGGTGTCTTGCAAACACTGTACTATTTTTGACAGGAATACTTTTATGTGTAGAACCTGCAGTCTCCTGACTTTTCTTGAGCATAAACACGTTTTTCTTTAGGCAAGGGGACATTTAGCCCTTTCGCCATAGCAGAACCTTCCAATAATGGCATAAAATAAAACACCCGAAGAAGATGTAAGCCTAAATTATTTCATATCTAGTGGCTCAGAGGCTTTAATGGCTTCAGTTCTGTAAGGACTTTGTGCCAGCTCCATTGAGATGCAGGCTTGTCATTCTCTAGTTTGGCATCTGTTTCTTCTGCTTCACAGACTGTAGTCAATTACAGTTGCGTAAGAATCTCACGCTTTAGACAGGCCTTGATAAAAATGATTACTTTGTCTCAAACAGATGCTGGTTCCCAGGCATCCACAGAAGACTAGCCCAATGTATGTTTCAGTAGGTGTTGCTCTGCATCCCTTACTTTCTTTGGGTAAGGGTTGAATAATAATGGCAGCTTGTGATCTGTACCCTGGTGCATGCCCTAGCTTTTTGTGGGTACAGGAGATTCACTGAAGAATGTGTGGCATCATGAAAGAATGCAAGTGCTGTCTTCTGGCTTTTCTTTATCTACTGATCTGATGCTTCCATTGAGTAATTCCTCCGTATATTTACATCTTTGTGCCATAGTTTATATGTTTATAGAGACAGAGGATTTTGTTTTGGTGTTATGTATCTTGTACTATAGTTTACATGATTTCACATGGGTAAATACTTGTTTTATAGTTTAGCTTGTATGTTTTCACGTAGATAGGATATAGTTTTGTACATGACTTTATTATAAATAATGGTATCTGTTATTTACTGTAATCAGTATGCAACACACAGATTTGTTTTCAATGATGTAAACTGCTTAAACATTATCCCATCTCTTAATTATGTATAGTTGTACAGTTTTCTTTCTGTGCACATTCATGCCTAGCATGATGTTTGTTTTATTTATATATGATCAGTTTTGCAATATGTACATTTTACTGCCATTACTGTGTATTTCATTTGCTTTATGATCCAAGTTTTATCCAAAAGGGGCCATTGGACCAGTTATCTACCTTGTTAACAGATGTATAATTAAATAAGGTCAATGGTGGTTGTGGTTGACGACATATTTTCCCAAGTGATACTCTGGAAGTTAAGGTGAAACAAAAAGGTTTCAGTTTTTGGTTTGTGTGCTGCCTTTTGAGTGCCTTATAAACTTTTTAAAACATACTGTACATTTGTTTTGCAGACTGCAGCAGTCCAGATAGTTCGTCACTAAGCTCTCCTCAGCACCACCGAACAGCAACTTACTCTCCTCCACTCTGCCATCCTTCTTCCATGATTGAAACGGGAATGGCATCGTCGGTGAATTCACCAATCAGCAACCTGGGATCTCCATTTCCAGTCATCAGTTCCTCCATGGGGTCCCCTGGTATTCCATCAACCCCCACCATGGCATATGGTCCGGTCAGCAGTCCTCAGGTAAGTCCTCCAGGATTGTGTAGTTGTTTGCTTTGGGTGGATTAAACTAAAAAAGCTGTCCATGTTACAGATCTATAATGATGTGAACCAGTGCTACAGCTCTGATGCTTTGTTGTTCTCGAGGGTCTTTTTTTTTTTATTTTTCCTTTTCATTAACTCGCCTGTGTCAGTTACACATCTGCCTAATGTGATAGTGTTCAATCTCGCCGTTTGTTCTTACACATGGGTTCGGAGCCGATCCTCTGCTCCGTGTCGGCCGCTTGCAAGCTCTGCATCGAGAAGAAGCTCGAGACAATCTAATACCCACAATCCCCCTCTGCCTTTACCTCAGATCTAGTTTGCCGCTGCTGCATCGCTGGGAGCTAGCTCGAGCATCTTGAGATAAGATATAACTTTATTTTTGTTATATTTTAGAGAAAGTTTGTTCTAAAAGTACCTTTTGGTATACTTAGTGTATGTGTGTGTGTAGGTAGAATTTCTCGGTACCGTTAAGTTTGTTTAACTGGTTAGAGTTTTTCGGGGCCTACCACCCCTTCTTAAATTTGACAACCGGACTGACATATACATCGGATTTGACCTTTTTCTACTGGATTTGTCTCTTATACTGGACTTGACTTTTTTCTTTCCTGTAAAATGTCTGAGAAAATTAAATCAGGCTTTAAACGTTGTCAGTGTGGCCAAAAAATGTCAGTTACTGACAACCATAGTTCCTGTGTCTACTGCCTTGGCCCTCTCCACTTACATGAGGACTGTTCAATTTGTCACTCTTTTAGTGGGAGGGTCATGACAGATAGGCGCAGGAAACTCATGGACAGAGGGTTATTAAAACCTTCCTTTCAGGAGGCTCTGGATGCTTCATACCAGGCATCCAAATCCTCGAAGGAATCGAAGACGTCGGAGCCCAAGTCATCGGCTCCGAGCTCTTCGAGTAAAGTTAGATCACCGGTTCCACAGACTTCGGGGCCGAGTGTTCAACTGGTGTCTGTTCCTGAGCCCCGAGTCTTGGAACCGGTGATGGAGCTCCCTCCATCGACTTTATTGAGGTCGGCTCCGTCTTCAGTTCCTTCGACCCGTTCTTCTTCTAAGCTCTCCGATATCGATGTGGATCGTGTGGTGCAGAAGTTATTGGAGCATTCGGCCCTATCCAAACTTATTTCAGTTTCCACCCAGTTGGTGTCGAAACTTGAAGGCCTCCCATTGTCTCCATCCATTCCTCCTCCGAGACCTGTCCAGTCTTTGGAGCCGGAGGAGGTTGATCTTCTGATTGTGGAGCCCTCGGGTCCAGAACCGTCCTTTTCTCGGTCTGTTCCTCTCACCTCGACTCCGTCGGACCCGGTACCGGAGTCTCGGAGCCGACGATCTGTCCTTGGTTCCGGGCCGAGAGTCGAACCGACGTTTCGGTTCCGACTCTCCCCCTCGGGGCCTCGGCGCGGATCGATTCGGCTCCGTCCTCGGGTTGATGCCTTCGGTGCCTGTTTCGGGATTCTTCCCATTTCTTCGAACCGGGAGATTCTTCGACTCGGGACCCGGGGCTTCGATCTAATGAGGAAGGTGTTGTCTACCCAGACAACCACATCAGTAGAAGCAACCTCTCCTCCCCATAAAGGGCGTTATCCTCCTCTGCACCCACGGCCACATCCAAGCGTCGAGCACGGTGTCTCAGCCACCCCTGGAGGGTGCCCCCTCTTCCTCGGAGGCTTCTTGGATGCTCCCCGAAGAAGTCCCTAGGAAAAGATTGTGTAAGAGGAGACACTTGGATTCTCCACAAGAATCCTTGACATCCGATACTGACTTAGATGAGTCAGAAGGGTCCCCTAAGTCACCTTCAGAAGATGTCTCTTTTTCTGACATATTGGAGATCCTGAAACAGAGAGGTGACTGGCAGTCCCTCCCCCCTTCTGAGGATGAGTCAGTCCTGCTGAAGGCATTCGGTGCTCACCCTTCTTCCTCCTGGGTCACTCTGCCCTTCGATGAATTAATGGAACTTATTGCTCGAAGGGCGTGGGAGGCTCCTGACACAGTGGAACCAGTCCCAAGGAAACCCAATAAATATATCACTGCACCCCAGGACAAGACTTACCTAACAAAAGGAGTTCCAGTGGACGCTATGGTGGTGGCAGCGGCCACGAAAAAGGAGATGTCGGAATCTTCCTCATCTGTCCATCCCCCTAATAAAGATTCTAGGACTATGGACAGGTATGGGAAGCGCATTTTTAGTTCAGCGGCTTTTTCCATGCGATCCCTGAACTATTTGACCCACTTTACACGACTACAGAGGGATCTAGTCAAAGAGTTGGGAGATACCCTCCAGGGTACTATGGATGCTGCTGTCTCAGAGAAAGTGACAGTGCAACTTAATACCCTTACATCCATTGTGAACTCGTCCATGAGGCTGATCTCTTACGCAGGCGAGAGTAGGGCAGCAGCTTCAGCGATTGCTCTTCGCAGACAATCCTGGATGCGCTTATGTTCATTTGCGGAAGCCTTCAAGTCTTCCTTTACTAACGCCCCATTTGACGGTGCCACTCTCTTTGGCCCCAAAGTAAAGGAGACCCTTACCCGGTGTGAGCAGGAGGGAAAGACTCTGTCTGCTGTCGGAGTCCGTTTTTCCACCCCAACCAGACCGTACCCCAAAGGGCAACGTGGTGGAAAAATGTGGTTTCAAAACCCCAAGGATCTTTCCCAGGCACACAGGGGGATGCCCCTTCTAGAGGCAGAGGAGGGGCAGAGGTGGAAGACGCCGCCCTGGCGGCAGAGGGTCCGCAGAATCAAGGTGACAGGGATACACTCCCTGGTAAACCTTTCCAGCACTCCTGAGAGGAGGCCCGACTGTCCTGCTCTGGAGGCAGTCGGGGGTCGCCTAGCTTTATACCCTCAGGCCTGGCAAAACATAACTACAGACAAGTGGGTAAAAGCGTGGTTACCAGAGGTTACAATATACCTTTTCTATCCCATCCCATTCCAAAGAAAAGACTCCCAGATGTACTGCCCCATCTGCGAGAGCCAGCAGCTATAGAAATTTCAAAGCTGCTAGAAAAGAGTCATCCAACCAGTCCCAGCGGACCAGAAAGGATTCGGGACTTACTCAAGGTTCTTTTTAGTTCCAAAGAAAACAGGGGACTGGAGGCCCATTCTGGACCTAAGCGACCTCAATACCTTCGTCAAGAAAGAAAAGTTCCGAATGGTCACGCTTCAATCGATCCTTCCATTCTTACAGAAGGGCGACTGGATGTGCTCAATAGATCTGAAGGATGCATACTACCACATCAAAATGGCCAGGGCATCCAGAGATCATTTGCGCTTCCGGCTGGGTGCCAGTCACTTTCAATTTCGAGCCCTGCCCTTTGGTCTGACCTCAGCCCCCAGGGTCTTCACCAAATGCATGGCAGTGGTAGCGTCTCACTTGAGACGCCAAGGATTCCAGGTGTTTCCGTATCTGGACGACTGGCTCCTTTCTGCCACCACCCAGCGTCAACTAGTACAGGCCAGAGACTATACTCTTCAACTGTGTATTCACCTAGGAATTTCCGTAAACTTCGGAAAATCCTTACTACAGTCATCACAGAGTATCTTATTCATAGGAGCGGAAGTAAATACACATCAGTTAATTCTAAGACTTCCTCCAGAAAGGATACTTTCACTTCAGACTCGCATACGTCTTCTTCTCTTGTCCAGGAAATCCCCAGCAAAACTGGTACTGAAGGTTTTAGGACTCATGTCAGCTTCTCTTATTGCAATACCCTTGGGAAGACTGCACATGAGAGTCCTACAATGGCTACTGTTTGCACAATGGTCGTTCCAACAACTACCTCTAACTCACGAGATTCTTATAACGGACACATGCAAAACACACCTAAACTGGTGGCTTCAAACGTGCAACCTTTCCAAGGGGAGACCATTTGTGCTACCCACGCCTACAGTTACGGTGACCACGGACGCTTCCCTGATAGGGTGGGGGGGCATCTTTCAGGGACAGACAGTCCAAGGCGAATGGACCAATTTAGAGTACGATCTGCACATCAATGTTCTAGAGTTGAGGGCAGTGTTTCTAGCGTTGCAACACTTTGCTCCCCTTCTTCCTCTGGGAACTATTGCAGTTCAGACGGACAACATGTCGGTAGTCTGGTACATAAACAAGCAGGGAACCAAGTCCTATCAGCTATGCAGAGAGGCCATGAGAATCTGGCAATGGGCGGAGTCCACGGGTCGCTTTCTGATAGCAACGCACATCCCGGGGTCATCCAACGTCATAGCCGACAGGCTGAGCAGAGCAATTCTGTTACCGCACGAGTGGTCCCTAAAACAGTCAGTTGCGAAAAAGATTTTTCGCACGTGGGGCCAGCCTTCCTGCGATCTGTTTGCTTCTCCAATGAACGCCAAATGCAGGAGCTACTTTGCCCTATTACCCTCCAGGGGAAGTCCCCAGGGACGCACTGATTCACGATTGGCCCCCGGGACTCCTGTACGCATTTCCTCCCTTCCCCCTGATATCAAAGTTTCTCCAGAAAGCCAAAAACCTACACAGGACAATAATCCTCATTGCCCCATTCTGGCCTCGTCAAATTTGGTTCCCCTTCCTGATGACACACTGCATCCGGGGACCCTGGATCCTGGACCCAGAGCCAGATCTACTGACTCACTCGTCAGGGGCTCCTCACCCCGCGCTCTTGTCCCTCCATCTAGCAGCTTGGCTGCTCCAATTCCCAACTTAGCCAGGTCTGATCTTCTTTCGCCTGCAGTTCAGAGTATAATAGTGGCTTCTCATAAAGCTTCCACTACCAAAACATATACTAGTAAATGGAAGCGATTTGTATTCTGGGCGAAAACACAGCAAGTGGATCCTGTTATAGCTCCTTTGAATAAAATATTAGAGTTTTTAACAGACTTGTTCCATCAGGGTGCTTCTCCTGCCACATTAAGAGTTCAATTGGCTGCCATTTCTAATTTCCATGTGGAAGAATGTGGGGCTCCTGTTATGGCCCACAGACTTTGTAAAGCCTTTTTAAAAGGAGCTTTTCATATTAGACCACCAATTAGATCTCCTACGTCACCTTGGAGTCTAAACTTATTGTTATCTAAGTTAATGTTGCCCCCCTTTGAACCAGCCTCCTCTTGCCCATTGAAATTTTTGTCATGGAAGACTCTCTTTTTGGTAGCCATTACATCCGCTAGGCGAGTATCTGAACTTCAAGCTCTCTCCATTAAGCACCCTTATTTGATCTTTCACTCTGACAGAGTTTCTCTTCGCACTAATTCATCCTTCCTTCCTAAAGTTTGTTCTATTAATAATATTAATCAGTCCATTGAATTACCCACTTTCTTCAAGAATCACTCCAATAAAATGGAGTATATGTTGCACAAATTAGATGTTCACAGACAGCTAAGGTTTTACTTGGATAGAACAAAAGATCACAGAAAAACTGATCAACTTTTTGTAGCCTTTGCTGATAATAGGAAAGGAGTAGCGGTTACCAAAAGAACTCTTTCTAAGTGGTTAACGGATTGTATCATCTATGTCTATGATTCTTCAAATCAAACTCTTTTGCACAAACCCAAAGGACATTCCACAAGGTCAGTGTCTACATCCCTGGCTCATGCAGCCCGCCTACCACTGGACGCTATTTGTGCGGCTGCTACTTGGTCTAAACCACATACATTCATTTCTCATTATAAGGTAGACAAGGTTTCTAGGGACAGGGCAACCTTTGGTTCCACTGTGCTCAAGAACGTCCTTCCGTGAGTTCCTCAGGAACAAGGAGCTAGGGACGCTACCCATGTGCAAGAACAAACGGCGAGATTGAACACTATCACATATAGAAGTTATGTCCTTACCATAACGTTCCATGTGGAGTGTTCATCTCGCCTTTGTTCTTACATTCCCACCCTCCCACCCTTAGGAAGAACGTTCAGTTTTGGTGCCTGGCCTGGGGCATCCTGCTTCTGCATTGCAGTTGTTGTATATATAGTTGACATGTATATATATGTGTATATGTGTGTATATATATATATATATATATATATATATATATATATATATATATATATATATATATATATATAGACTCTTAGTTATGTGCATATGTGATGTAAGCATGAGTGTGCTCTCTCTGACTACTGGTTTGCTTGCAAACTAGATCTGAGGTAAAGGCAGAGGGGGATTGTGGGTATTAGATTGTCTCGAGCTTCTTCTCGATGCAGAGCTTGCAAGCGGCCGACACGGAGCCGAGGATCGGCTCCGAACCCATGTGTAAGAACAAAGGCGAGATGAACACTCCACATGGAACGTTATGGTAAGGACATAACTTCTATTTTTCCACTCTGCATTTAGATAATTTAATGTTTGTCTTGAATCAGTTCAGGTAATATTTCTTATGAAGTAAACAGTATTGTTATGCACATGGTTCACAAAAAATGACTTTGTATGATTCCTGTGTGAGTAATTCCTTTATGTCATCACTGAAAAGTGTTTTTTGTCCATAGCAGTTTATGTATTCCAAAGTATTATGAGTCATAGGAGATGTCCTTCATGGATGCATCTGCAGTCAACAAAACGCGGTTGCTGTCCTGTCAGGGCAGCCCCCCCTGTACGGATTCAAAGTTCCGGGTCCGCGGCGCTGATGTCGCGACTCCACCCGGCTCTGCATCCTGCTGGACTTCGCATATAAAGCATCAGCCGATTCTTCCTTTCCTTGTGGCGTTGCTCACAGCTGTGGCGCCCGCCTGCCAGAAGCCTAGAGCAAGTGCCGGGCAGGTCGGATCCAGAGATTTCCTACCTGAAGTTACCCTTCTGCCACTCTTTTCTCTGCCAGCCGCTGCTTGGGGAAAAGTTTAATTGTGTTTTCAAAAGAACAAAAAACACCTACTAAAGATTTCACTTTACTGTCTGCTTGAAATGCACTCACTAATTTAGCAGCCCCTCTCCCAACCGCGCCCCTGCCTCTTTCAACAGAAATTTTTAGGCCAACGGATTTGGTTTGAGTTTCTTTTGTTTTTACCCTGATTTTGTTTAGGATGCCTTTTTCTCCCACTGCCCTAAAATTCCTGAAGATACATCTCATTTCATGGGTCCATTCGAAACATCCCATGAAGGGTGATCCCATGGAGGTTGTGGTTTCAAGCCCAAACAAACAAAAACTGTCAAAGCAACTGAGACTAACTTCAAAGTACAACTGACCCTCTTGGCACACCTGAAATCCCACCTATTTAATTTTAATCACCCACTCACGGTGATTCGATCCTTATCAGATACCTTAGATTATTTGATGTTACGCCTTTAGCATGGGGTGCGTGGAGCTTCCAGACTCCATGTCCATGTCCATTAAGGCACAGCCAGCCAATCAGGACAAACTAGTGCCTGCCAAATCAGGCCCTCCAGCCTCCCCAGGTCACTGCTTCTTCTAGTTCTCCAAATTTTAGAGGATCTCTAATCTCAATCCATATTGAAATTCCCCAGCCTCAGCACCCAGACTCAGGGACTCAGAGAAGGAGCCCAGAGCCTCTGAGCATCTGCCTGGTGATGTCTTCTGATTCTTCTGAGCCTGAGGCCCCTGAATCCAATTCAGCTGACTTTCATTTTGAAGAATCCATTCCCATCTTCAAGAGAAGAATCCATTCAAGCTCCTTCCCAGAAGAAGAATGCATGCCATGCTTTCGAGAACCCTGCATGCAGAGCAGAACAGGATTTTCTCCACAGGATTTTCTTACTCTTTTCTGCACCTACCACTTTCTGCAATTCTAGCTATATGGCACCTCCTCGGTCTCCTCTCTTGTGGTGACATGGTGGATGATGCTCATGATGTTTGCTCCGCCTCCAGATTCTTATGCCCTGCCCCCCGCCAAACCAGACAGATTTTAAGGCTCCCATCACTCACTTTACAACTTAGTCCCAGGGTCCTCATGCACAACCCCTAGGTCCCAGGGTCCCAAGGCAGTGAAAGGGTAAACCCTAAAAACCCTATTCCTTCTGAAAAGTAGGGTCTACAAGGTCACTAAAAGGTCTACTAGCTAGCTTTTACACCATCACAAGTAGCTAATACCAAGAGTTTGCTTCTGCACCTGATACAAGAGTGCTTAACTTACTGACTAATCTCTCTAGCTAACTAAAACATGACTATAGAATAATATGATAGGCCATATCCATTCCCAAACACCAGGTACATGAATTGAGGTCGAAATGTGGCTGGAATGGTGCAAATGGCATAGCTAAAATGAGATTTGACAGATACAGTGACAAGCAGAAGATGATCATACAGTTTGGAACAAGTTTACGTCTTAAGTGGACAAGGATGTTTTGAGATGCTCACTGCTACTGTTATGAAGTTAATGGGACATGAAAAGCAGGTTATTTGTTCAACTGAAAAAAAGAAAAAAAAAAATAAGAGCTAAGTGAAAAGGAACCCAGCCTGGCAAATTATCCTTTCCAAAACTAAAAATTCTATGGCAGGAATTGGATGCCTCCTGAGGCAGAAGGGGCAGGAGAGGGCAAGCCATAGTGAGAATTAAGAAAAACGCAACAAGGAACAGGGCAACACAGAGAACTGCCTAACTACCATACAACAACACAGCAGCCACAACACCAACACTGGAACAACAGAAGGCACACCTCCAGCATGAAAGAACTACAATACTACACTCCAGAAATAAAGGAAGTTCCTAGAACCATGGGAGAGTGGACAATTTCACTTCCCCACACTTACATTTTCAAGACAAGTGATTTTTCAAAACCATAGATCAAGGTTACTACTGGACATCCACACTTAAGTGTCACAGAGCTGTGAAGAGGTGCAACCCAGTCTCACCCACAAATGTTCTACTCAAGACTGAGGGAGAATTCCAAAGCAGAACATGAGACCAGAAAAAAGAAGACTTGTCCACCTTAATACATACATCTTCTCCCCCCAAATCAAAATTCCAAAGACAAAACCTCGACCCACCAATTTCACTTGGTAACTCAGATCTCATGGAAATTCAAAATGCAAACCCAAAAACTCAATCCACAAGATACCTCAGAGGAGTCTTGGCTGCAGAGTCTAGATCCTCAGCATGGCCTTGTAGCCATCTACTTGCTGCACATCTCTCACAAAATGCACAGGTAACTAGAAGGAGATAGATTTCTTAGGGGGTCAGAACTCACCCATGTTCTTGACTGCACTGGCCCCACAAGGGAAGAAAAGTGCTTGATAAATCGCCTCCATCAGTAAACTACCAGGATTTCTGTCATACATTTACCTTTGCCAGCCCCTGACGGGTCACATGAACAAAAGCAAAACACACATTCTCATGAAGCAAGATTTTATCAAGGACGGGACTGGTCAATTGGACTGGGTCACACAAATGGCCAAACTGACATCAAGGACAAAAGAAGATTGATGAGGGGCCAACAATTCAGTACAATCATACACCATAGGCCCATCTGAAAGACTAGATATGAGAAACTATCCTCTTTACTTCTTGGCACTAACAAAACCCAACATGACAGTCTGAAACAGAAATCCTAACAATCTTCATGCTTGGTGGCATGTTCCATCTTAGGGCTCAGGCATTGCCAGTGGTAGGGAAACTTTCCTAGATGCTCAACTGCCTGACATGGTACCAACACAGAGTATTCTAACAACATCCCACTAAATGATTGCAAATTTACAAGATCAGTAGATATGGCCATCAAACAATTAAAACCCAGAAACCATCCTTCGCCCACCCGCCATGTCCGCTTCACCCTTCACCCTGGAGGCGCCGAAAATGGCGGATAGATAACACCAACAGTTCATGGGCACTGCTGATTGTGGACAGCATCACTGATAATCATACATCAATCAAAAGAAACTGGTAAAGTAAAAAGCACAAAGCCAGGCAAAAGTTACAGCCTCATTGAGGGCCAGAGGATACACTCAGCAGACAACACAGGAGTCACTGAACACATCAACCTGTTCTAACCTCAAGCTAAAACTGACATTCGCATGGCTACCTGCACAAGGGACCCTGCATAGATAGACCTGTGGGCATCACCGAAAACCACCACAGTACAAAAGGAATACGCACTATGCATTCAACCACCTACATGGAACCACCCCACCTCTGCCACGAATGGATCTGAGGCATCTTCCCATCAAGACAATGCCTTACCAACACCAAGAACCCATGATGATCCCTGAACAGCCCTCTCTATTACATATTTCACCTCCACCACTACCACCCTCTAAAATGAACAACATGTAAAAGTGGATGATGCTCTTATCAACTGGATTTCCTCCACAGCACTGCATATCCAAACTAAAATGTTGCTGGCACGAAGAGTTCTGCAGGGATAGTTTGATAGGCAGCTGTTTGAACTGAGAACTTCCCAACTCCATGAAGACAATTATCTTGAAGCACTACTGACTTCAACACTATCATGCCTGGAAAAGAAAAACTGCATACTTGGACATCCCAGAGAAAGATAGGTCAGCATTAGAGGATGACATATTCGGAGTAGCTGCCTAACTTTCCACCAGTCATCCTACCTCCACTGATATACATCAACTGGTCAGCAGAAACAAAGAATCTCCTATTTTTTCAAATGGGAAAAGGAACTCTTTAGAGTATGCTGAGAATGAAAAACCTCCCACAAACCACCATTACCGTTTCAACTTGAACCCCAGGTCAAAGTATCTCATTGATTCTTTTGAATCTCCATCAGACTGTATTCATCAGCAAACTAAGTTTTCCATTTGCAATCAAGATTCTCCTGTTTCACTTTTCCTTCAGCACTGAAAAATCCTTCCCTGTAGCAGAATAGAGCTTTGCTGAGATCAATCCATTGATTTCTTCATCTAAGCAGGTGCTGCTAGGGAAGTTAAAACCAGAAGCTTCCACCAAAACAACAGCCAAAAGCAGGGACACACAACACCTACCTTGGATGTACAGCAGCAGACCTCCACTGATCAGGATAGCACAAAGATCCCTACTAACAGGGTAGTCGCAGGTTTCCAATGAGAACTACAGACACCTCCTCAAATGGAACCCTTCCATACATACTCCTAAGTTCTCCATGGTAAACCAACTGCAATTATATGACCACAGAGCAAAGGCTTGTTTCAATCTACCATGTTTCACAGAGAGGGCAACCAAAGAATACTCCCAACCAGTGCCACATGACCTCAGCCTTCACATAGATTTGAGCACAGAACACTATTGGTTCTACTATCTGTGGATCCCATGAGGTGCCTGCCACTGAACAAATTTTAAAGGGCCTCCAAAACACAGTGGCAGGGAAGGACTTTCCTCCTCCTAATAAGCATATTCTACCGGAACATAAAATTGCCACACCTGGTTGATGAGACCCCATGCTTTGCCAGCACCATGCAGTGGATACCCTGTCCTTCTTCATTCCCACAGGACCACCTCCTCCTCAGGTACTCCCAGGCCACCCTAAGACATTATTGCTGCTGGGGAGCCCTTTGTGCATGGCTCAGATGAGCAGCATAATTGCTGGTTGAGTAAGCCGATTTTCATCTGTCGGGCCACTGCATTATCACCATCCTCTCTCCAATGAGGCCATTGGCATCTCCTCAGTTTATTTGACTCTACTTGTCTTTTGCCACCCAGCCCTGCTCCCAGGTGGTGATGCATTTGGGCGGGAGTGCTGACCGTTTCAGCCAAACTGGACCGACATCAAGGTCCTCCCTGCTCAATTTTTCTGCCCGAATGGTGACAAACAGGGTGTTATGACCGTGATATGCTCCAAAATGCTATTGCTTTTATTAGTAGGCGTCGTTGGTATATTTGACTGCTGGCTTCAAGTTGATATTTTGCCTGCATTCATAGCACTAGAAGTAATCCTTTAACGAACTCCATTTGAGTGCTGTGCCTGCCCTTTCCTTTCCTCAATTATCCCACAAAACTTTTAATCCATCTTTAGGTTTGCATTCCTTCCTTTCTGGCTGTACATTCTGAGGCCTTTTCATAAAAATAATCTTTTCTAGTATTTGTTTTCTGTCCTGATCTGGGTCATATTGCATAGATGGACACGCACTTAAAATCCATCATAGTTACACTTCAGTTTATAGCCAAACATTTTTCAGTGGAGGCAAAATTGCATTGCAATGCATGCTCAGTAGCATCTTGGTGACCTTCTCCCAGTATGACTTCCACAGTTGAGCAGTGTCATGCAAGTCTTTGCCTTGATGGCTTCTGCATTTCGAATCTTCCCTCTGGTAGTGTATCCAAACATTCTGTTGGCATTTTCACCCCCCAGTTTGTGGTTCCTGGATTCCCTACTTGGTATGCCAGTTGTGCATTTTCTTAATGGTCATCTCCTGCCTCCTGGTCATTGTTTAATTATAGTTCTTTGTGAATTGTTTTGTGTGTTTGGTAATCCCATTATGTTTTCTGACACATTCATGAATAAAGTTGGCCCCATCATTGAACATCCTGATAATGCACTTGTTTCAAACTGCTTCCATCTAATTGTTTGCTAGCAACTTCCTTTTATGTTTTACTAGATGTTCTTCGTGTTTCACTGTTGCAGTCATTACATTTGGGTAATCTGCTGGCAGGTTGCCCTCAGTTGGCCTGAATAGCAGTCTTAGGTCCTGCGTCGGTTGCTGTCTCCTCTTCCATGATGTCAAGTCGTCAGGGGTATAAAACAAGCAGCCGATGCCATTTTATTCAGTCTTTCTTGCCGCGCGGTGCCCAAAGCAGAAGCAGATGTCCTTCAAGGATGCATCTGCAGTCATCACATATGGGTTGTCCTGCCTCAGGCAGCCCTTCGGTCGGCCGGATTCCAAAGTCTGGGTCCGGCGTCGGCTGATGTCGCCCCTTCCCTGATGTCAGAGCACCTGGGGTATAAAAGCGTCAGCCGACACCATCTTCCTCCGTCTTTCTTGCCGCGTGGTGCCCGAAGCAGAAGCAGTTCGCAAGTGCCGGTCGGCCAGCTCCTGTAATTCAGCTACCGAAGACTTCAAAGCTGGCACTGCTAGACTCTTTCTTGCCTCAGCCGATGTCAGATAAAGTTAATAATTGCTTAACTTTTGGGAAACAAATACCTCATAAGGATTTCCACTCTTACTGCCTCCCCTGCCTAGGCCCAGACCACGACGTCTCAGCCTGTTCAGCCTGTGCTTCCTTCAACCGACGCACTCTTAGACGTCGGGCGGAGTTTGCAGAGGAATTTTTTGGGGCTAGTTTTTCGTACAATATGCCGTCGGAGACTCCGACTTCACATTTAACAAAGAAACGGAAGGACAAGGACCGACACGCGGGCCGCGGTTTCGGCTGAAACCACGGCCAGGCCTACCGCGAGTGTCTCTGTCTCGGCTGAAACCGAGTCCTTGGTACTTCCGACCCCCGAAACTGCTCAGCCGGCAACCTCCGCCCCGGAGGCCCCTGCTGAGTCAGTTATTGAATTTCCTTCAGAAACTGGTGTCTTGGAAACTTCCGACACCATTCCTCTAGACAAAACTACACCAGCACATGGTGCAGCCAGGCCTCCTGCATCCATGTCCATAAAGGCATTCACCAGGGCTAAAGCTGCTAAACACACAAAAGCTATGCCTCCCAGGGTTATTCCTCAGGGACCCACTACAAGTTCGCAGATTCTAACCTTAGCAGAGGACCTTATTTCCTTAATTAGGGGCTCTCAACCCCTCCTCTAGACAAAAGGCCCAGGGTCGAGCCCTCTGACCCCACTCCTCAGAGGAGGCCTCTGATGGCTCTGCTCTCTCGGACTACCAGGAGGAGGCTTTTTCGGCCTACGAGGATTCTGATGCAGAGGAATCTATCCCCTCGGCCTCCCCTCCTGAGGAACTATCCTTCGGGGAGACCCTTCACACTATGAGAGAGCATTTCAAATGGCAGGGCCAGGAATTCTCTGATTCCAGGAAAAGATTAAGAACTTTTCTACATTTACCTCAGCATAGACCTTTGGCTGTTCCTCCTGTATTGAATGTCATTGATGATATGTACTCTGAGTCTAGCATAACCCCTGACACTCTTCCTCCGGCCCCTGTCAAACCCGATAGGTACTACAGGGTCCCGGACACGCATCATTTTCTTTACAAGGCCCACTCTGCTGATCCAGAAACTATTTCCCAGGGCCCTAAAGGGGTTGCAGCTGCCACAACTAAAAATCCACTCCCCTCTGAAAGGGAGTCCAGGGCTTTAGAGAGATGGGGTAAAAAAGTGTATACTTCTGCTACTCTTTCTATGAGGGCATTAAATTGTCAATTTCATATGATACAGTACCAAGAGTATTTGTTAGCTGAGTTGCATAAGAAACTGTCTTCACCTGAACCCCTAGATCGCAAATCACTTCAGGATCTGGTACATAACTCCCAGCAGGTTAGCAACCATTTCTTACATTGTGGTTATGATGCATTGGAAGCTTCATGTAGGTCAGCTATGACAGGTGCAGTCATACGTAGGCATGCTTGGCTGAAGGAACAATCTCTGCCAGACCATGTTAAAGCTAAGCTTCTGGATGCTCCACTGGAAAAGCAAAAGTTGTTTGGCTCCACTGCTCAGGAGGTCTTAAAGAAATTTGAGGAAAAGGCAAAATCTGCATTCTTTGGACATTCACAGGCAGTTACGTGTCTACTTGGACAAAACCAAAGCTTTCAGAAAATCTGAGCAATGATTGATATCATATGCTGCAGGAGCACAGGGAAAAGCCATTTCAAAACAGACTATTTCAAAATGGATAGGACATTGTATATGTTTCTGCTATACACACCATGGGAAACCTGTACCTAGCAGCATTAGATTTCACTTCACCAGGGCAACGGCCACTTCAACTGCTTACCTCAGAGGAGTACCTACCAAGGAAATTTTGGAAGCAGCAACATGGAGTTCTCTGCATACCTTCACCAAGCATTACCATTTGCCTTTGTACTCCAAATCCAGAGCTGGTTTTACCACTGCTGTGCTGCAGGGCCTCTTAGCCATCCCTATTGCCTTATAGAACCAGCCACCCTACCTCAGCTTTGGGATTCCACCCAAGTGTAATGACTGCAGCAGTATAACACAGTGAACATAGTACAGTTTTGTATCTACCATAAATGTAGATGTTCGAGTGTAAACACTGCTGCAGTCCAGGTTACCCTCCCTCCTTCCCCTCTTACTTGTTGGTATGTACCTATGTCTTCTACCCTTAACTACCTATGGGGAGTATTTGCTGGTAACTGAAAGTTGTTGTTTGCTTTTCTTATGTATACTTTACTAGCAATTTTGAATTGCCTACCTATTTGGGGGCACCTGACATCTGGGGCAAGAAAAACTGAAGAAATTGGCGTCTGCTGCATCTTATATACCCCTGTCGCACTGACGTCAGGGAGGAGGTGACAGCAACCGATGCCGGACCAAGACTTTGGAACTCAGGCCGACTGGGGAACCGCCTGACAGTAGGATAACCCAAGTGTAATGACTGCAGCAGTGTTTACACTCTAACATCTACATTTATGGTAGGTACAAAACTGTACTATCAGGCTCGTCAGACTGATGGGGCAGTAGTTAACCGGGATCCAAGGTGGATCCCCCCTTGTGGAGTGGGATAACCGTAGCTGTGCGCCACTCAGTGGGCACAAAACCTGAGGTGAGGGTATGATTAAACATGACACTTAGGTGAGGTGCCAGTTCATTTTGTAGTTCATGTAGTACACAGCCCGAGATGTCATCTGGTCCCATGGATGCTGTATTCTTAGCTTTGTAGAGTGCGTTTTTTACCTGTGTGGCTGTTAATACCGGAATTTGGCAATCTTCCAGTATTGAGATGGGCTGTTTAGGGGGTAAAGTTGTCACTGAATCGATCTGCCAGGATATTGGCAATATCCTTGGGATCAGTATATTTAATGCCATTCTGTTGTAGCTCAGAGGACTTCTGCGGTAGTGCAGCGGTAGCATTGGTTCCTCACAGCAAGAGGTTCTCGCGTTCGATTCTTGGCTGGAGTGCGAGGAGTGCCTTCTGTGTGGAGTCTGCATGTCCTCTCCGCAGTTGGGTGGGCGTTCAAAAGACATGCGTAAATGGGCGTGTCTTCGTTGAAGGTTGAACGTCGAGCTGGCACCTCGGCATTCTTGAAAATCTAATGTCAATCTTTAGCGGACCAGAGTTCCGCTGTGGCGACCCCTAACCGGGAAAAGCCGAAAAGACCACAACAACTGTTGTAGCTCAGAGCAGATCTGAGCATTGCCATTTAGATTCTTGACATAGTTATAGAATGCCAATAGAATTGGACAGGACTAAACCTCAAATGAAATCTGAACTGCTGGTGGCATTTGCTGCAGTGGCAGAGGGGAAGGCTATTTCAAAGCAATCCATTTCTAAATGGATACGCCATAGCATTCATTTCTGCTATAAGCACCATGGAAAAACCTATCCCACAGTGGATCAGACCCCTTTCAACCAGGGCTACATCTACCTCTACAGCCTTTCTCAGAGGTGTCCCTACCAGGGACATCCTAGAAGCTGCTACCTGGAGTTCTGTACATACTTTCACCAAGCATTACCATTTGCCAATTTTTTCTAAGTCTAGAGCTGGCTTTGCCATTGCAGTCTTGCAGGGCCTTAAAAATGGTCCTAATGCTATTTTAATTCCTCCTCTCATCCTTAGCTTTGGGAGTCTACCCAAATGTGATGGCTGCAACAGTGAAACACGAAGACGAATTTGATCAAAAGTTTGTTTGTTTGTTTAATTTAACTGTTGAGGCTGCCCACTAAAGTGTGCTAGCTTGTGTAACTGATTTATCACTGTTTCTGCATTTTCTGTGTGTTTCTATCAAAAGAACAAAAAAAAAAAAACCTTGTTTTCCCGCCTCTCCTCGACTAGTTTAGACCAGTTTACAGGCATTGCTGTCATAGCCGCCCTTAGGCATAGGCCAACTAGGCGGGCGCCTAGGGCGCCGGTCTAGCAGGGGCGCTTTTCCAGCATTTGTTTGGTGTAGGTAGACCAGGATGGGGACACCAGTGGTGTGGTGGGGGGCACCGTGGAGCCCTTTTGCCTAGGGCACCAGCTGACCTAAGGCCGCTCTTGATTGCTGTATTCTGGGCTGTGGTGTAGTTCCTGTGTTGTCCATTACCTTACTTGGATAGAAGGAAGTTTCATTGCTCACCAGTGGGAGTGGGGAGCCATGAGCAGCCTACCTGTCCCTGTAGGAAGTGACCTCAGCACAAGAAGCTGTAGTAATTGGTTGTTTTGGACCATTTCTAGCTCTTTTGTAGTTCCCTGTTTAAAATCCGCCTCTGGGCGTTTTTTTCTGGGTATACTACTCAGACAAGCTCCTCGTGGTCCTGCAGAGTGGTCCTAGCTACAGAGAACTCAGAAAAGCGACTACTTTCTGGATTTAAGTATCTTTGCTGTTTTTTAACTTGGAATAGCTTCTCTAGCTTACCCTAAACAAGCTTAAACTGTTTTTGTAGCTGTTTGCTGCATTCTTTTAAAATCTGCACTTAAAGTTACTTTTTAGTAAATTTTTTTCGAAAGTTTGTTTGTTTGTTTGTTTAATTTAACTGTTGAGGCTGCCCACTAAAGTGTGCTAGCCTGTGTAACTGCTTTATCACTGTTTCTGCATTTTCTGTGTGTTTCTATCAAAAAAACAAAAAAATAATCCTTTGTTTTTCCCGCCTCTCCTCTACTAGTTTAGACCAGTTTACAGGCATTGCTGTATTTTGGGCTGTGGTGTAGTTCCTGTGTTGTCCATTACCTTACTTGGATAGAAGGAAGTTTCTTTGCTCACCAGTGGGAGTGGGGAGCCTTGAGCAGCCTACCTGTCCCTGTAGGAAGTGACCTCAGCACAAGAAGCTGTAGTAATTGGTTGTTTTGGACCATTTCTAGCTCTTTTGTAGTTCCCTGTTTAAAATCCGCGTTTGCACGGCTTTGCACGGTTGTGCATAGCACCGGTTAAACTTCTTCTGGCTCCGCCAGGTCTGCTCTTCAAATTTTCCCTTAAGGAAGCTCTACTCTTAGTATAATCAGACTACTCACTATATTATAAGCCTAGCACTTGTTCTCAATACTTCTCTACTAAGTAAGCGCTCTCACACTAAGTAAAGCACTACATCTACCTACCACCCCTGTGAATATCCACTTCCCTTAAAGGTACAGCACTCCCTTATACTGTTCTAGCATGTCGAGTGGTAGATTACTGGCGTCCACTCCAGTTCAGCTGGTCAATCTGGGTATCTTGAGACAATGCTACAATTGTCTCATGTACACAGACAACCCTCTCCTCCTCACAACAAACACAAATATATGTGAGAGATGCAACTATATAGCCAAACTGGAGGCTGAACTCTCTCAACTCAGGGCTGGCATGACCAGACAGGAGGAGATGGTAACCACACACACAACAATCTCAGTCCCACATAGACCTACCACAACTGCAAACCAAACACATAAAAACACAAAGACATACTCGGAGGCTCTAATAAAAAACTTCCCAAAACAACAGAGGCTCCCAAAGCAGACATCCAAAAATCCACCACCTCAAAACAAAACACATGCAACACATACTTCAATAAATCAGTGTGTCCAGGCTGAACAAGGAGAGGGTGACTGTGAGCTGTCTATCGGGAGCTAGGATCCGCCACATAACACACGCACTCAAGTCACTCCAAAGCAAGTACAAATATGACTCCGTCATTGTCCATGCTGGCGTGAATGACCTGAGACGTACCTCCCTGGACTACATGAAAAGAGACATAGAGGTGCTCTCCGATTATGTAGCCTAGGCTGGTATGACCCTGACCCTGAGCAGCATCTTGCCCTCACCAAGAATGATACCACAATACAAAGACAAGATGATCAGCTTTAATAATTGGCTCAAGTACTGGTGTCATTCTAAGGGGATCCAATGTCTGTCTGCCTGGGATAACATGTTGGACAAGCCAAGCTGCTTCGCAAGGGATGGCTTACACCTGTCACCACTGGGCTTCCGGATATTGGCTAAGGCTCCTGCCACCCCCATAGTGCCTTTTTTAGGCAAGGCTCAAAAGACAAACCCACCTCCTTAGAAAACAAAAATGGAAAAAAGCTAAGGGTAATGCTGCTCAACGCCAGAAGTCTAAATCTCAAGATGCAGGCACTTGATGCACTCCTCAGCATGGAGAACATCGATGTCTGTGCAGTAACTGAAACCTGGTTCAAGGCTCCTGAGAGCACCCCAGTGCTACCAGGCTATAACTCGTATTGTGCTTTTCGGCCCCAAAACCCGGGCCGAACCACAAAGGGAGGGGGAGTGTCCATATTCATCAAGGACACCCACACCTCCAGGTTAGTAGCAACACATGAAGCATCAGAGACCATACAGGTGCAACTAACCATAGGCAAAACTGCTATACAACTGGTAGCATGTTACAGACCACCCTCCCAGTCTCAGGAACCCCACTCAGCCTTCCTGAAGACATTGGAGGATATGAATGTATCACAAAATAGCATCATACTGGGAGACTTCAACTACCCAAACATAGATTGGGTACATTATTCTAGCCCTAATACCCTAGCCCAAAGGTTCCTGGAATTCATAAATTCAAATGCACTGGAACAACTAGTCGCCTCTCCTACTAGGGGAGATAATATACTAGACCTGATCATCACAAACATGGGGACAAAATGCTCCACACCGGAAGTATACCCCTCACTAGTGAGATCAGACCACAAACTAATCACCCTGGATATACATATCCCACCTCCACCCCCAGCACAAAATACCACAGTGAAAAACTTCTCAAAAGCAGACTTTACTCTTCTTAAGTCTGAGATGGTATCCTTTAAGCCCACTGTGCCAGTGGATACCACATCCTACAATGCCGAATCCTTCACAAATGCTTTCTATGGACATCTCCAAGAATGCATGGATCATGCAATCCCAAATAAATCCAAGTCCTTGTCCACCAAAGGCAAGCGTCCTGTCTGGTGGATCTCAGCCATTAACAAATTGTATAACAAAAGAAGGAGGCTACTGCACATCAGAGCAAAATCCCATGAAGGGAAGACATCTCTGATCAACATTAGCAGAAAACTACGTTCTCTCATAAAAACATCCAAGGCCAACTTTGAGAGAAAAATCGCTAAGGACACTAAAGATAACCACAAAGCCTTCTTCAGCTGTGTTAGAAACCTGGGCGGAAACCCCCAGATATGCTCAGAGTTAGTTCACAACAACAAAAAATACACTGAACCCACAGATATTGCCAACATTCTGGCTGACAGGTTCAGTGCAAATTTCTCCCCTCCCTCACCCCCAAAAGAAGAAATACTTATCCCAGCTGAATGTAATCTCCCTGTCATCTCAGATGTCCAAGTGAGAACCGCCCTAAACAAAGCTAAAAACACAGCATCAATGGGACCTGACGGTATCCCGGGTTGCGTGTTACGTGAACTCCAAGAGGAGCTAAACCCACACACAAAAATGCTGTTTAACCTTAGCCTTACTTTGGGATATGTACCTGAACACTGGCGTACAGCAACAGTGGTCCCACTCCACAAAGGGGGTGCCTCTAAAGATCCTGGGAACTACCGCCCCATAAGCTTAACCAGCCTGGTCTGCAAAGCTATGGAAAGAATCATTATGGAACTCCTAAACAGAGACATAGGGGACCTACAGACACTTGACCCCACCCAGTTCGGCTTTGTAAAGGGCAGATCCTGCCTTTTGAACCTGGTTGACTTTTTCGAAACAGTCACTAGAGCCATTGATGAGGGCAAAGCAGTCCATACAGCCTACCTGGACTTGGCTAAGGCCTTCGACACAATACCCCACTCAGGCATCATAGATAAGCTCAACAGCTTAAACGTAAACCCCTATGTCACTAGATGGGTTGCAAACTGGCTAAAGGACAGAACCCATAAAGTTAAAAATGCTGGAGCAATGTCAGACTCAAAGCCATTCACAAGTGGTGTCCCACAGGGATCTGTCCTGGGACCCCTCTTGTTCAGCATTTATTTCTCAGATGTTAAAGCAAACATGGGAGGGTTGTGGCTGACAAAGTTCGCAGATGACTGCAAACTAGGCGCCATAGTCGATATACCAGCGGACACATACATCCTACAAAAAGGCCTCACAGAAACGGACAACTGGTGCCGGAGTCACGGCCTTAAACTGAATGCCAAAAAATGTATAGTCATCCCCTTTGGGAAAAACAAAGTACCCACAAATTATCACATAGACAGCAACCCACTGAGTATGGAAAAAGTAATCAGAGACCTAGGGACCCAAGTCGACAGCGACCTCTCATTTGACACCCACGTTGCCAAAGTGATTAGAAAAACATTCTACCTTGCACACCTCATCATGAAGGGATTCACATCCATATCCAAGGATGTCATTGTATCCCTATACTCCTCCCTCATCAGACCCATGATTGAGTACAATGCCCCATTTGGTATGTACCTCACCCGGCATTTGCAACAGCTGGAGAGACCACAAAAGTATCTCACCAAGAGGATCAAGGGTCTCCAACATATGTCTTATTCTGCCAGACTAAAGAAACTTCAGCTCTATTCAGTAGCATACCGCCTGCTCAGAGGTGATCTCTGCCTGACGTACAAGGCCATGTCCAATCAGGATCTGATGGACATGCTCCACCTCAAAAAATCCAAATCCATCAGGATCACGAGAGCTAAAGACTTAAACCTCAGCGCAAGTATGAATAGTACATGCTGGAGGGATAGATTTATAACCCAGAGGCTTCCCATGCTTTGGAACAAAATCCCAGTTCGTATTAGGCAGAGCCCCTCACTGCTCTCTTCAAGAGAAATCTTGATGAGTGGATGGGAGATCGTAAGTTTACCCCAGGGGTCACATCTGTGTCACTGCTAGACAGGGGCACAGTAAACTAATTCTATTATATAAGGGGACCTTCATTGTGTCACTACTAGACAGAGGCACAGTATTCTAAATTTATTCTGTACATTTTTTGTACCATTTCATGGGGTGGCAAAAGCCACATCACTATGGCTAGGCTTACAAATGCCCCAGGGCAGATAGCCTAGTACTATACTATGAAACCTAGTACAGTTCTGTACACTTACCATAAATGTAGATGTTTGAGTGTATTCACAGTTGCAGTCCTGGTTACCCTCCCTCCAGCCCCCTGACTTCTTTATTTTTGTATTGCTTCCATTAAGGGGGCACCTGATATCTGGGGCAAGAAAAACTGATGTAATGATGTCGGCTGCATGTTTTATACCCCCTGACTAACTGACGTCATGGAAGAAGAGACAGCAACCGACACAGGACCCAAAACTTTGTTAATCATGCTGAGTGAGGGCTACTGCAAGCAGATAACCCAAATGTGATGACTGCAACAGTGAATACATTCGAACATCTACATTTATGGTAAGTACACAACTGTACATTTTGTTACTTGTTCTAACCGTACCCTTCAGAGAATAGTTTGATTAGATAAGTTGATAGGTATTGAATATCTAGGATTTAAAATTGTTGGTGTCTGTGTGGCAGGTTTTCCCACCTTACAGGGTTGTTGATTACCTTATTGTCTTCTTTCCTTATCTGTGTAAGGTAGTTTTGGCTGTGTTAGCGTGGTATATTATTGTTAGTTTAGTTTACTTATTTTTCTGTAGTGATGGATAAGGATTTTAAGAAGTGTGTCACTTGTGGGCACAAGCTCCATTCTCAGCATGCGCACAAGTGCATATACTGCTTGGGCCTGCCTATGTCAATTCCACTTGCTCTATTTGGGAGGATTTTGGGTCCAGGGCTATCAACGAGAGGAGGGCAAAGCTGATTTTGAAAGGTCTCCTTCCTGGTGGCCCTTCCTCTTTGGCTTCAAAGGACAGTTCCAGCAACAGCCACCATCCTTTTCCCAAGGACTCCAAGGCTTTGAGAGGGGGCCAAAAGAGGTCCTCCTCTAAATCCACACCTGATCCCTTTTCTGGCCATTGTGGCAAATGCACTGGCATCTGTTCCGACTCCTCGGGGCTGATTGCACTTGGTGCTGATTTCAAGTTAGGCTCTGTCTCTGGCTCCAAGTGTGCCATGTCTTTCTTTTTGTTAAAAGGGGCTCAGTCAGGTCGGGTAGCTTCCCCTTCTCCAACTCCACTCCATTGAGATGTTGCTGGAGTGTTCTCCTTCCCCACCAAGTCTTTGTTTCTCTGGCTCTGGTTCAACTGGCAGGTCCTTCGCCTTTCAAGCAAACCTGCAAGCCCTTATTGGTGGTTTCATCTGCTCCGTGGTCAAGGTAAGTAGACAGTATTAAAAATTCAGATTTGGAGTAGACAATGAGGTCTTTCTTGCAAGCTCCTATGCAGTTAGACCTTATTCCTTCACACTCGGGATCCCTCCCAGGAACCTCTGCTCTGTCACCTTGGTTTCCTCCCTTGTGCCGTTTGGATCAGATGTCTTTGGGACTAGCTGTGTTTCCACCTTTGGGGTTGGATCAGATGGTTTGGCTGTGTTTAGCTACAACCCGCACCTTTGTCTCTTGGACTCTGGTTGAATTGGAGCTGAGTGGACCTCAGAGTTGTTGCTTTGAGGCTGGTGTTTCTGGGTCTGGTTTGGCGATCCCTGCTTTGCATTCGTCCTTCCTGCTTGGAGGACTGGCTCTTAACAGCTTGGCTCTGGTCTTGACATCAGGGCAGGGTGTAGCTACCACCCTCCCCCTGGGATTTGGGTACATTTCAGGTCTCTCTGGATCCTGAGATGCTCTGCTTTAGGAGGTCAGCTTTTGCCTTTGATATTGTGGAAAGGATGTTCTCCACTAAGGAGAAGGGTTGATCTTCAGCTGGTGTTCCCTCCCCCTTCTCATCTGTGTCTGCGACCAGTCATTGGCATGGTCTGAGACAGTCTGTGCTGCTTGGACTTCAGTTCTCCTCTCCTCTCCTTGCTGGGGTCCCTGCTTCTTCCCCCTCTCCTCCAGATTCTCTAGAGTGGGACAAGAGGGGGTGCAAGAAGGAGCATTTGGACTTCTCCAATTAGTCCCTCACTGAGGATACTGACTTTGAAGAAGGAAATGGGTCCCCTAAGTCACCTCGCAGTGATGCCTCCTTTAGCAATCTTTTTGAGCTTCTTCACCAGTGTGGGAGATGGACTACTGAAGCCTCTTCTCCGAAGAGGTCAGTATTTTTGGAGGACTTTGGTGTAGGCCATACACTCCCTCGGTGGTTCCTTCTCCAGATGCGCCAATAGATTTACTGTCTTGGAGGGATTGGAATGAGCCTGACATGGACCCCATTCCCAAGAAGCTTGACAAAATTCTTGCTCTACCCAAGGATCAGTCACACTAGATTAAGGGTCCAGCTTTTGATGCAGTCATGATGGAGGCTTCCTCAAAGAAGGAAATCTCTGAGGAGAGGTCCTTGGTCCATCTCCTGAATAGAGAGTCTAGGGCTTTGGACCCACTAGGTAAGTGTTCCTATGCCTCAGGAATATTTTGCTTTAAGGGCACTTAATCTTTCCCACTTGACAAGGCTTCAATTCGATCTTGTGACTGTTGTGTCTAGCAATTTTAATATTCTGCAGTCTTAAGAGGTTCAGAGGACACTGGAGACTTATTTGTTTACTCTACAGTCTTATGCCGGTGTCTCTGAGACTTATTTCTAACTAAGCTGATGGGAGCGTTCTGAGCAGCTGGCACTGGCATTGCCATGGGATGCCATGCTTGGATGTGGCTGTCAATTTCATGGACTGCTTCAAAGCCTTTTTTGCGAGTTACTACATTTAAGGTAACCAAGTGGGGGAGGTTCAGGTGCTTTCTCTTCTTCCTTTGTTTGGGAAATATATTTTGGTTCTAAATTTAAAGGAGGCAAACTCTATTTGGGCTATCTGTTGGATGGTGGGGGATTGTGGGTAGGGAAGGCAGAGTCCAGTAAGTTGAAGTCTCGTGGATTTGGCTGGTGCCGGATCTGAATAGGATCCAATAACCCACAGGTTGAACCAGAGAGAGACAAGACTACACTGACCTATTGATGTCCTTGTTTTCTCATTTTGCAGTATTCCAAACTCTTGAGTTTTTCTCTCTTGGTACTCGAACATCCAGCCAATATACAAAAGCTTCTCGTCACTGCAGGGTACATGGGACGTCTGACGTTGGCTAAGGGAACTTGGCCCGTAAAATTGATGTCTGCATGTACCAGACCTCAGAACTTCTCTGCCGCCAGTCGAACGTCAGCTGTTCCTGCCGTACCTGCCCTCAGATTGAAATTTCTAAGATAAGTACACCGTCGGGGACGTTTTGTTCTTTGGGTCACTGCATGCCTGTTTAGGTTCATGTCATCCAAGAACCGAAAGTGTAGCTACGGTCGTCAGATCCCCTGTAAAGATGTCCACAAGCTATGCCTTTTTTGTTTAGGGCCTGCGCACAACTATAAGTCCTGCTGCATCTGCTAGGCTTTCATTCCAAAAACCCTACGCAGCCATCTGCATGCATTCATCATTTTATCTTGGGAATCCGGTATGAGGGGGCCATCAGATCAGGCTATTGAGCCACCTAAGCAAAAGGCTGAAGTTGTTAGAACTGAATCCGTACCTGCACCTCCTCCACCCGACAGCTCTCCTGTGGCTGACGTCAGCCTGGGGGAATGATCGATTGCTGCCAGTATGGGCACAGCAGGTACCATTGTGTAAGCTGCAGAACCCAGAGCAGAAGGCATGTTCTCAAAGGTAATGCAGGTGTCTGCCACCAGTGGTGAGGGGTGGACCTCGGCTTGTAACCAGCTGCCCAGACGGATCTCTCCACTACTTCCCAGGTTACTGATCCCAGGCCTACCTTGGCTCCGATACCAGCTTGGCCTTCCTTTAAAAGGAAAGAGAAAATAAAACGGGTCTCTTTCCCCAGTTGAGAGCCAGCCAGATTGGCAAGCTTTTTCCTCAGAGCCTTTTCAGTGCCTTTAATGGAGTTAGAAGACCCAAAACACCTGTTTGTTTCTCCTGTCCCCAAATTCCAAAGGAACTACCCCTCAAAAACCCAATTCATCAGGAAACATTCTGCCTTCCCCTGTGCCTTTCCAGGGGCACAAAGACTGCCAGGAAGCAAAAGAACTCCTTCAGGCCTGCTCAGACTCCAGCCCAGAAGCCTCAATTTCAGGACAGGGCAGGAAGTCTCTGACTACTTGACATTCCTGAAAAAAAAAACTCTTGACTCCATTCCCTTATCCCTAAGGCTGTCTCACTGTCTCCCTGTTTGGAAAAACATCGCCACAGACATGTGAGTCTTATCCATTATAGAGAAGGGTTATTTCATGATCTGGATCACAACTCCCTTCCTTGGGGGGGCATTTCAAAGAACAGCTTCCATTATTTCAGCTAGTTATGGACAGCCTCATTGCCCTGGGAACAATTCAATCTGTCCCTCTGATAGAAAAGGGAAAGGGTTTCTACTCCAGACTCTTCCTAGTCCCAAGGAAAGATGGCCTCTGGAGACCAATCTTAGATCTTTCCCATCTCAGTCTCTTCCTGCAAGTGCCCATCTTTTGAATGCTTACTCTGCATAACGTTTTCACTTTGATTTTCCCTCACAGTTCTTGGCCACCTTGGACATCAAGGATGCTTACCTGCACATCCCCATAAGGCTCAATTACAGGAGATACCTGCACTTCTCTATGGCCTCCTCACATTTTCAATTCTCTGCCTTGCCCTTCGGACTTCCTAGAGCACCAAGGGTGTTCACCGAGTGCTTGGTACCAGTGGTGGCATTTTGTAGGACCCAAGGGATTCAAATTTTCCTTTACCTAGACTACCTTCTCATCCAGGCAGACTGCACAGAATCCCTGCAACTCCATCTACAGGCAGACTGCACAGAATCCCTGCAACTCCATCTACAAACAGTAATGTCACTCCTGCAAGCACTGGGTTTCAAGGTAAAGTACTACAAATCCAACCTGACCTCCTCTCGAGACTAAATATTCCTGGGGTGCAAGATAAGGAAGGGATGTCATGATGGCTTTTCTGCCACCTCAAAATGTGGGAAATATAAGGCAGTACCTGCTCGCTGTCCTTCAGGCCACAGATTTGACTGCCGGGTGATACTAGACTCCTGGGTTGTATGGCATCGACCATTCCCATGTTATGGTTGGCAAGGCTCCACATGAGAAAGCTACAGTGGTACCTAAAGTCTATATGAGCACAGTACTCTCATCCTCTAGACTACAGAATCCCCTTCCTACCTTGCCTCAAGAAAGAGATTCAGTGGTGGTTGAATCAGGTGAACTGCAACCTAGGACTCCCCTTACAGGCTCCCTTGCCAGTGCAGGAGAAGTACACGGATGTCTCTGATCTGGGCTGGGGAGCAGCCATGGGTTCCCTAACACACACACACATGCAAAGGTCCTCAGTAAAAACTTACCTAAACAGCAGAGACCTCCAAAACATACTCACAAACATTCCACACACAGCTCTAAACACATCACACACAGAAGACAACATACCAGTGTCTCACAAACACAGCCCTTAAGGCAAAATAAATAAACCATCACAGCCCACAAGACATAACAATAAACCAAACACACTAGTCATTGGTGACTTGATTGTGAGACACACTGATGTCCCCCACACCAGGCTCGACAAAGAGAAGGTCACGTTCAGTTGTCTGTCTGGTGCCAGAATCCACCACATCACGCATGCACTTAAGTCTCTGCACAACAATTGCAAGTACGACTCTGTCATTGTACGTGTTGGTGTGAATGACTTTGTCGTACCTCCCTGGACTATATGAAGAGAGACATGATTGAACTCTGAGCATGTGTTACAGGCAGGTATTTACTAGCCCTAAGCAGTATCCTACCTTCACCAAGTATGGTACCACAATACCAACAAAAAAATAACTGACTTCAACAATTGGCTTGGTGTCTGGTGTCATTCCAAGAGGATCCAGTATTTGTCTGCCTGGGATGACATGGTTGATAGGCCTTGATGTTTTGCCAGAGATAGCCTTCACCTATCAGCACTGGGTTTCCGGATCCTGGCCAAGGCTCTTGCCTCCCCCATTGCGCCTTTTTTAGGCAATGTCCCAAAGACAAACCTTCCAACATAAAAGATCTATCAAAAAGAAAATTGAAGGTCATGCTGCATAACGCTAGGAGCCTAAACCTGAAAATGGACTCACTGGAAGCCCTCCTTGCACTGGAAAATGCTGATATCTGTGCGGTCACAGAAACTTGGTTCAGGGCTGCGGAGAGCACCCCTGCCTTACCAGGCTTGTACCTCTTTCCACACATTCCAAACCCAAAATGAGGCCGGGAAGACCAAGGGTGGTGGAGTCTCTATCTTCGTCAAGGACAGGCACACCTCCAGACTGGTTTGCCAGCATGACGCACTGGAACTAGTCCAGGTACAACTGGCAAGACACCCATCCAATTTATAGCTAGCTGTAGACCCCCCTCCATGACTCAGGACACCCACTCCTCTTACCTGGATCTGCTAGACTCTGTCAAGATATCCTGATCTTTGGTGACTTCAACTACCCCACCATAGACTGGGTGAACTATTCTTGTACTAACGCACTGTCTCAGTGATTCCTCGACTTCATCAAGTCCAATGCACTAGACCAGTTTGTCTCATTCCCCTCAAGGGAAGATAACATTCTGGGCTTGGTTCTCACCAACATGGCTGACCGCTGCACCACTCCCATAGTATGACCTTCCCTGGTTAGATCAGATCATCAGACTGTCTCATTCGAAGTTTCTATCCCACTCAACCTGGCCATCCGAAATCAGGCTAAAAAACATCTCAAAAGCCGACTATAACCTCCTAAGGGAGGGTATCTGTGGCTTCACACTACCTCCCCCCAGAGGATGCAGACAACTATGCTGAACAGTACGCCAATGCAGTTTACAAGCTCCTGTCCAACTGCATGAGCTCAACCACACCCAATAGAACTAAAACCTGCTCCTCAAGGAAACACAAACCTGTTTGGTTAGACATCCTCTGTCAACAGGCTTTACAACAAAAGGAAGAAACTGTTGTCCAAGGGTAAAAGGGAACAAATACCAAATTACTCTCTCCTTAGCCACAACAAGCAAATTAGATCACTAGTGAAAACCTCCAGGGCTAATTATGAATCGAAAATAGCCTCCATAACAAAGGAAACCATAAAACAAACGAAGGCTCAAGGACACAAAATCTCCAAAGCGGAAAAAAAGTAAAAACAGGTTTATTACTTTGCAACTAAACAGTATGATACAAAAATAACGTTGCACGTCTTAATTTAGAAGACTTCTTCAGACCTACAACAGTAGCACAAGTGCTCACTTTAATACAGGCCCACATGGTGGTTTCAAAAAAACATTAACCAATGGAATTGCATAAGTAGTTAAGCTTGGACACACGACATCAGCAACAAGTCAAATGCAAAAACAGCAACTGTGAAAACCTGTAAAGAACAAAAATGTATGGCTGCTTTTGTGCACAAGTAAAGACACATTAAATCACTGCATTTAGGTGGATAGAGTGCAACTCTTAAAATATGTGATAAAAAATGATGAAAAAACTATGGAAAATACATATATATAAATGTAAATGTTTATTTACACATTGTTATGAGTTACAAGAATGCTCCAAGTGGACTAAAAGAATGCTGCACTCAAAATAAAATAGAATAAGAGACTGCAATTTCAACTTGAGTCGATCAACACTGGTTAAAGTTGAAATTGCAGTCTCTTATTCTATTTTATTTTGAGTGCAGCGTTCTTTTAGTCCACTTGGAGCGCTCTTGTAACTCATAACAATGTGTATATAAACATTTACATTTATATATATATATATATATATATATATATATATATATATGTATATATATATTTTCCATAGTTTTTTCGTAATTTTTTATCAAATATTTTAAGAGTTGCACTCTGTCCACCTAAATGCAGTGATTTAATGTGTCTTTACTTGTGCACAAAAGCAGCTATACATTTTTGTTCTTTACAGGTTTTCACAGTTGCTGTTTTTGTATTTGACTTGTTGCTGATGTCATGTGTCCATGCTTAATTACTTATGCCATACCATTGGTTAATATTTTTTTGAAACCAGCACTTGGGCTACTGCTGTAGGTCTGAAGAAGTCTTCTAAATTAAGATGAAAAGCAATTAACCGTTTATTTTTGTATCGTACTGTTTAGTTGCAAAGTAATAAACCTGTTTTTACTTTTTTTCCGCTTTGGAGACTTTGTGTCCTTGAGCCTTCGTTTGTTTCCTGAGTTGCAGTTTGGATTTGTTGGTTTGGATTACACAGTTTGTTCTATGGCCATTGGCACTGTCTCCAACTTTCCTGAGCAGTCAGATGAGCAGAACGCCGTTACACTCGGTAACGCATCGGATGTCAGCAACTTGACTGTTATTTTAGCTGCCTTGAACAAAAGGCTCTACGAGCTGTCAGCTCGTTTTGATGCTCTTCCTAACAACCTCTATCTAAGATCTGAACAGGAAGGAGGTTCTTCTTTACTACGTGAAACCTCTATTGCTTGCAGAGATAATTCTTGCAGAGACAAGCAGTCAACGCTTAATGGTGAAACAAGTGGATTGAGCTGAACTGGCGAAAGCAGTGAAGGTGTAAGGGGAAGTCATTTGGCTTCAGTACAACTTTGTGCAGGTTACAGGGGTGGATCAAACAATTTATCCTCGTGGCTTATTGGGCTCCCAGATGTCAGTAGCTGGTTAAATGAGAGACCATATTTGAATATAGAAGTGCAAAATAATATACGTGAGCGACCGGCTGGAGGTAACACACCACTGGTGTCTCTCTTAAGAGACTTTGATAAAAAATCATTAAAGGCTAAAAAGCTTCAACTGGAGATACGCTATTTTGAAGAATGTAGGAAGGAAGGTGTTGTGCCAAAAGGTCTTCACTCGTGGCAATACCCGTCGGGGTTGGAAGCAGGTACACCTTGTTTCAATGACCGTACCAATTTATTTGGTAAGCATGGTCTAGAATTAATGGGTTTAATGTCCAAACATTACAGCTCTACTATTGATTGTTTGGCAACAGATATTTCAAGCTTAGATAAGGAAATCAAGGAACATCCAGATTTCCTGAGATATCAGTTTGAATACAAAAGGGTGTTCAGCTCTATCAAACAACAGATATTGAAAAACACTGAAGTCAAGCTTAAAAAACTAGAGAGAGATATTAATGACTATAAGAACGGTGTTGCTTACCCTAACCGCCCCCATCACAGTCTAGGAATTTTTCAGATCAGTCAGGAGAGAGGGGCTCAGGTTACAACCTTTAATCAGTGTGTAACAGAACATTTCTCTAACCTACAAAGTAACATTGTCCCTATTGATGAAGTAAGGGAAGGGAACTATAACTCTTCCCAGAGTCAAGGTAATAGGGCTCAAAGTGGTGTTTCAAACAACGCATATGACCAGTCTTCTTTTTCCAACAACGGCCAAAACCATCGACCCAAGTACAACACGAGGGCGAAAGGAGCCAAGAAGTAGGTAACCAAGTAGAACAAATAACTATTAAACCTATCATACTGTTTAATAGAAAAGGTGATTTTAAAATTTATAACTTCTCTGACTATGACATTGACCCTAGGCTTTGCAAAGTTTTTAGCAGGGGTCTAACTTTTGTTCTAGATTACCACTTTAGACTTCCTGATACATTAATTGATCTAAAACTTTTCACCCGTAAACTCAGTTTAAACTTTATTTGGTGAGAACAGTTCTGTTAACAACAGTCTGAGAGTATCCAGTACTTTCAACCCACCAATGCACCCATTGTTGGGTGTTTTTGAACATTTATGTGAGTTTGACCTTAGGCACTTGCAAAGAAACAACAACAATAGTGTTGTTACACTAAACATGGATGCTGGAGAGAGGGATATCCTGAGTTTAACCAATAGTCTTCCTATCCGTTTTTTAAAACCAGACAAGGGAGGTGGACTAGTTTATCTGCTGGCAGGTTGCCCTCAGTCGGCCTGAATAACAAAGTCTTGGGTCCTGCGTCGGTTGCAGTCTCCTCTTCCATGACGTCAAGTCGTCAGGGGTATAAGTCATGCAGCCGAAGCCATTTTATTCAGTCTTTCTTGCCACGTGGTGTCCGAAGCAGAAGCAGTTCACAAGTATTGGTTGGCCGAAAAATCCTACCCCTTCTGATAGAGATTCCAGGGCGCTGGATAGATGGGGTAAGAAGGTTTATACGTCTGCAACCTTGGCAATCAGGGCTTTAAACTGTCAGTTTCATATGCTTAAATATCAACAGTATGTTATGGGCTTACTGAAACAGAAAATTATGTTGATTTCTGATTGTGTGGAAAATAGAGTTACAGGATTTATTGCATTCAGCAGAACAGGTTGGAAAGCATACTTTGCAATGGTTTTGATTCTTTGGAGGCCTCTTGTAAGGCCACCGTTACTGGATCTGTGATTAGAAGGCATGCCTGGCTCAAGGAGCAAAATCTGCCTGATCATGTTAAAACTAAATTGTTGGATGCCCCTTTGCAGCATGATACTTTGTTTGGTAATAAGGTAGAAGAGGTTTTAAAGAAAATGGAAGACAAAGCTAAATCTATGCAAACTGTAAAAGATTTCTTGCAAGTGCAGCCACCCAGGTTCAGTAGGCACTGGCCTACTAAAAATTGGTCCTTTCCTGTGTCCAACAGAGCCACTCAGGGCAAACCCAGGTGCTCAATAGGCTCCAGATATCAATCACAGGGTTCTTACAGGTCAAAGCAATGGGGTGCCTCCACCTCCAAATCTGGAGGATACAAAACACAACCCTACAGTAAGCAGTCTCAATGACTTTCCTCTACCATCTCCAAGCACTTATCTTTTGGCAGCCCCCTAGGGGGGAGGGGGACGGGACTAGCACTTCATGCTCAAAATTGGCAGTTAATTACCCAGAACAATAAGCCTCGAGCCGGTGGATCCAACTCTCGAGCTTTTAGAGTGGCCGAGTCGGAGCCGAGGTCGGCTCCGAACCCCATCCAGCAAGAAAGAAGGCGAGAAGAAGACAACTAACATGGAACGTTATGGTAAGAACATAACTTCTATTTATATTTAAAAGAAACTGGAGCATCTTCATGATGGAACCAGATGTGTTGGTGAAATTGGGCAATTCACCATCTTTTATTTACAGGGAAGAACAGGAACTTGAAACAGATCTTAGAAATGGAACCCCAGACCTGTAGTAGATCTGGTGGTACATTTAAATTTGAAAACTGTAACCATTGCAGATATATAGCAACAGGGACATAATTCACAGCAGGTTTCTTTAAGGTAAAAACTAAGGGTAGATTTAACTGTAACTCTACATCCGTTGTCTACCTGGCTAGTTGTGTAGCCTGTCCAGCATATTATGTTGGTAAGACGGACAGGAAACTAAGAGAGAGGATTTATGAGCACACATACCATATTAGAAAAAAGTCACCTTCTAACACATTGGCAAGGCATTGTGCTGAACACCCAACACACCACTTTCACTTTAGAGTGATTTGTCAGGTTACTGTTAATCTAAAAAGGGGTCCTTCTTATCTAATTTTGGAAAGACAGGAGTTGATTTGGCAACTGCGTCTCAACTGTTATAACCCCCCCCCCCCCAGGTTTGAATGAAGTCACTTCCACTGCCTTTATTCTGAAATCTAAGAGCCTAATGCGCTGGACAAGTCTTTTGCCTAAGTCTTTTAAACAGCTCTATTTGTAGTTGAGTAAAAGAATGCAGGTTTTTCGCTTCATGTTTTAAATCTTTTAAAAATATGTCTCAGCTTACATCTAAGCTTGCTTCACCCTTGTTGGTGATTTGTGAAAGCATTACAGTTGAGTCGATCAACACTGGTTAAAGTTGAAATTGCAGTCTCTTATTCTGTTTTATTTCGAGTGCAGCATTTTCACCTCCAAAACACTCTCAGCATACTGTTCCTTCAGAATAACTCCTATGCCATTTCTCCTCCCATCCACACCATGATAAAACAATTTGAACCCACCTCCGATACACCTAGCCTTACTCTCCTTCCATCTGTTCTCTTGCACACACAATATACCAACCTTCCTTCTGTCCATCATATCTGCTAGCTCTCTCCCTATACCAGTCATCCTTGCATACAAGTGCAAATTAAAATGGACAATTTTTAGAACTTGGTTCTGTTGCACCTGTAATGTTACTTGAGAAAATGTCACATACTGTGTGTATGTAATGTACTTTTTGTTTTTCAGTGTATGTCTGTGGCAGATACTGATAATAATCTCAAGTGTGTGTGTTATGAATGCCCTGGTATGTTGGGCATTCATATCCAGAGAGGGTGCTGTTTGCTTGAATGTACTAAGGAGTTCAGTTGTAAGACAACAAAGTTGAGAAAACATTGAAAATGTGCATGGTAACTACTTGTTTCATAATGTTTCAGATGTTTTTTCTTTTCATCCTTAACACACTGGCATTGCACGCTGTGACAGCAGTCCCTAACAGTGAATGAAATTTCACCTTCCTAAGTTAAAAACTGACCGATTTAATTGGAATACCATCAGTAGCACAAATGAGACTGGCGCTGGCAAGCTTTCATCAGCACTCTGGACAGTAATGATTGAAGAAATTCCACCTATCAGCTAGCTGTCTTTGTGGTACAAGGTGTAAGTTAAGTGATCTTGGAGAAAGAGGCCATTTAATGCAAGGTTCAAATCCAGTTTACAGAAATTGTTTCTGACTGCATTCAGAATAAATAACTTGACTCAAAGTTTTATATGAGATGAACAGGCTAAAGTCTATGATAAATGCTAAAAATTTTACCTGTAATCCTTGTGAACTGTTACTACATATCTGTTGTAAACTCATCCTTCTCATTATTAACAATTGGTGCTATAGATGTTGTAACATAGGACACTTTATGAAGTGTGATAACACAAAAGCCGTAACATGAGTAATGTAGACTTAATGTATGCTGGAGAACTTATCCATACTTCACAGTTATTCAAAATGACAGTAATACATTTTAATGTAAACTTTTATGTCACGAATAATTGTATGTACTGTGGCAAGAGTAACTTCTGTCATTCTTTCTGCGTTCCCTTTTTGACAATTTGCCATTACATGAATCCTGATGCTGTATAACCTAATTGCCACTTGTGAATTGGCAAGGAAAAGTGAAAAGGGTGAAAGTGGCACATTAATGCTACGTGTTGTATTCCTTGATAGATATAGCCTATAATTGTGTTAGTTTGGCATACAAGTTATTTGTTTAAATTTTTTGTTTGCATTTTTCATTTGTGCTGTGCTTGGCAGTGAGCAAACACAGCTCATGGTCGAAGGAAGAAATGGAAATTTAATTTGGGCCGCCCTCTGTAGAGCAAACAAGCCTAATGCCAGTGTGAGTCCATCAGCACTCTGGATAGTACTGAGTGAGTAAAATGTACCTGTCAGCTATTTTTTCCTGTGGCACAAAGTATAAATGTAACAAGCTTCGAGAAATAGGACAGCTGATGAAGGGTTCGAATCCATTTTACCAGTAATTTTACAGAGCACATTCAGAATGCCATTTGTCCCATTTTTGATCAGAAATGTGACAATAAATACAAATGAGTGGTATAACTATGTTTATTGCAACACATATATTAACATTTGCTGTGTAAGCGTAATGTAATGTGTGTACAGAATGGTAAACATGACAAGGATGCTATTTAATTTAAAATGCACTTGCATTGGTTTGATGTGTACAATAGTTTTGTTATGATAATTAAAGTATGTATTTAGGAGAGTATGTCTTGTGAAGTTTGTGTGTAGCATAACCTACCCTGTAATATTCAGGTCATATAGCTGCATGCATCTGAATGGTTGTTAAGTAACATTTCCTGTCATGTTTTGACATATGTCTGTAAAATGCTTTTGGCATACTGTCAAGGGTTTGAATCTAGAAATATGTGAAAGTCATATTTAATGTTCTATTTATGCTACTGTTGTGTGTTGAGTGTTGTCCACTTATCTTAATAACCCACCATTATCCTACTTATTTCACAGTCTTGTTTCTGCTGTCCGGCCCCTGCTTGCTTCCTATTGTAAACACTTGATTGTACTTGGCTTACCAGATTACTCACCAGGAAAAACATAACACCACACCACAAAGATGTTAAATGGTCCAGAAAAATACAACATTCTTTGGCTGTCTCTATCCCTGTCTCCATGTTTGTATCTGTTCCCACTTCTATGTCATCATGTTTTACTGTTTCATGTTTATTATGCTAGTAGATGCAATGTACGTATTATGGGATTTTACAATTGACATATTTGAACTTTGTGAAATAGGAACTCCTATTTGGTGTGGTTAGGTAGTACTTGTGTAGATTTATTTTGGAATACTGTCAAGATGTATGCCAAAGTGTTTTTGATTGTTTTGTATGACTCCTTTGTGTATAAATTTTGGCTGTACATTTTGTTAAAGCACCATTAAACTGTTGCTTTGTTAATGTGCTTGCTCTCTATTGGGGACATTGTCTTGTACAGATTATGAGCAAATAATTATGATTATAAACCAGAGAGCAACAGAACACAAATGTGTGCAGAAGTGGACTGTAAGCAAATCTCTTTGTATGTCTGTATAGGTAACAGTCTCTCCAGATGTCCCCCCTTCCTTCTCATCTTGTTTCATCAAGTAAGCCTCATTGTTTCAATGCTGTTTCCATAAGCCATGTTTCCACTAGCAATAACATACTTGGTCCTTCATGTGTTTCATAGTACAATTGTTTCATACATATAAAGTGTGAAGGACTGCAACTGTCATGGCAAATGTGTATATCGTGACACCTGAAACATGACATCTGTTCTGTATTCCATCAGATTCAGACATGATTGTTCTGTGTATACCACTTATTGGTGAGAAGTTTGGTACAGAGCACCACTGATAACTGCTAATTCCCATTCTAAGTTCAACATCTCAAGTTATGGTTATACTTATGCTAATACTTTGCCATCAGCTGCACGAATGAGCTTGTCAGCACTGCATTTCATGGAGAGATGAAAAAAATGTACAAGTAAGAATTATGTGAGTAGGTTGTACGACTTCTGTATATGTTAATGGGATTTTGCAGCTAAGGTATCTACATCTCACAGTATTTTTAACTCAGTTAATTCAGTCTCAATGTATTTCTGCACTCCTTTACACGCAATTTTGTTAAAATTGTTTAACCTCTTCACATACTATCCATCATTATTATTCAGAAGTGCACTGTCATATTTATGAAGTGTCTGTGTTGTCAATGTATATTGTGCAAGCATGAGCCAAAGCAACTGACAAGTGACACAATAAATGGTTATTTGCATGCAGTCATCCCAGTATGAAATGTCATAAAACTTACCTTACAATCCACTGTTTTACAGTTGTGATTGTCATTTAAACCCTGTACTGTGAAACAAGTTTAGTGACAGTATATAGATGTTGTTAGAGAAGTCTTTAATTACATGGGACAAGCACAGTGCTATTAAGTTGGCCTGTCTGGACATATGCATTTGTCCCAAAACCTGTGATGTACAGTAGCTTGTGTTCAAAACCGTGAAGTTGTAATGCTCAAAAATGTGCATTTTTACATCTTGAAAGTCCGACTTCTCCTGTGGTGCTTGCGATTCATAATATGTTCTCTAGATTGTGTAATAGGTCAGTGGTTTGAATCTGACAGCGGTGAACTTGTGTGTGTGCTTCTAGTGTCAGGTAAGTAAAACTTCAATAGCAGATGTGCTTTGTTCACTTCCCCTCAAGAGAAAACTAACTTTGGACAAAGCACCTTCTGCTCTTTATCCCATTTCTCCCTTTGAGTCAGACTTCTCCTGTGGCCTTGCATTTAATTCTGTGTTTTATAGATTGTGCAAGTAGATAGTAAGAGGTTCAAATTTCACAGTGGTTAACTTGGGTGTGTGGCTTAAATGTTGAGTATGTATAGCTTCCTCAGCAGATGTTCTATATCCACTTCCAGTCAAGAGAACCATTTAAACAAGGGAAGGACTCCCCTCATCCACTTACCCCACTTTTGCCGCAAATAACTTCTATGCAACACACTATGAGGGTATATTTTCATAGGTGTACTGTTTCACCTTAAAAGTCAGACTTCTCCTTTTGCACTTGCAGGTAGTACTGTGCTCTGTAGACTCTGTAGCTAGATAGGTAGGGTTTTCAAATCCAACAATGCTGAATTCGCATGTGCATGTGTGGCTGAAGAGTCTGGTATGTATACCTACATCAGCAGAAGAGTTGTATCTAATTCAGTTCAGGAGAAACATTTACACCACAAGAGGATTCCACTTATCCCACTTTACCACAAACATATTCTTTGCAGCATACTGATAAAATCATGCTTTCATAAGTGCGCTCTCACTATAAAAGTCAGACGACTTGATTTTTGTGGAGTTTAAATACTGTGTTCTGTATATTGTGTAACTAGGTAGGTAGAATATTCAAATCTCGCAGTGGAAGAACTGTGTTTTTGGCTTAGTTATTGGATACATATAGCTTTCTCAGCAGACATGCTTTGTCTGCTTCCAGTCAAGGGAATAATTTAAATTGGGTGGGGACTCACCCATCCACCTGTACAACTTTTACCACTAATATCCTGTCTGCAACACACTGATGAGGTCAACCTTTAATAAGTGCATTTGCACTATAAAAGTCTGGCTTCTCATGTGGTGCTTGCTTTAGATTGTTTACCCCAACTAGATGGGTAGGAGTTTTGAATCCAGCATTGCTTAAATGGTGTAGTTTATGCTGTCATGTACAGTTTCCTCTGTGACAGCAATCCTTATGTAAACTTCATATAAGAGAAGTGTTTTCACTGGCAGAGAGCTCCCCTATAAATTTCTGTTATCCCAAAGCAATGGCTAGTTTTGGAAACGCAGTGGTTATATCATGCTTTCAAAAAGTGAACTACATCACAGTTGTAGTATGAACTATCCTGTGGCACTGGCTGTTGATACTGTGCTCTCTAGACTGAGTAATTAAATAGGCAGGTGGTTTGAATCCAGTAGTGACGGACTACTTTGATTGTGCGTGTGTGGTGTGTAGGAAAGGCATCTAATACATAAAGGATGTGTAGCCATCTAGTGTTAACTGTGCCCTTCAACCACCTTGATGTTCATCGTGCATACAGCTGCAGTCATAACAGATGGGTTCTCCTGCCGTCAGGCGGGTCCTCGGTCGGCCGAATTCCAAAGTCTAGGTCCGGCGTCGGTTGTCGTCGCTTTCTTTCCTGACGTCAGCGCGACAGGGGTACATAAGACACAGCCGACACCATTTTCTTCAGTCTTTTTTGCCGCGCGGTGCCCGAAGCAGAAGCAGTTCGCAAGTGCCTGTCGGCCAGCTCCTGAAATTACGAAAATTTGGAAACCGAAGTCTTCTTTAAAGCTAAGTACTCCGTTGGGGAAACTTTTCTTGCCTCAGACCGATGCCAGACAAAGTTAACAATTGTATTTCTTGTGGGAAGCAAATACTGCATAAGGATTTCCATTCCCTCTGTATACCTTGTTTAGGCCCAGACCACGACGTCTCGGGCTGTCGCTTTTGTGCTACTTTCAATAAACGCACTATTAAGCATCGGGCGGAGTTCGCCCAGCACTTTTTTGGTAAAGCTTTTAATTATAAAATGTTGGAGGCTCCGACTACTGTTTTGTCCAAAAAACGCAAGGACAAAGACCGACACGCGAGGTCCGCGGTCTCCACCGACACCACGCCAAAACCGGCTACACGTCGTCCGGTTCTCAGCGAGGCGCCTACGCAGCCCCTGACTACCGACGACACTTCTCTGGTGGTGTCTTCTGTAACCGAGACCGCAGGTTCCTCGGCCCATACCCTGACTACAGCTACCAAACCCACTGTGAGTGTTGAGCCTCTTAATGTGGACAGGTCCACTTCCACCCATGGTGTCTTCAGACCTTCATCTTCCTTTTCCATAAAGGCCTTTACTAAGTCCAAATCAGTCATGCATTCCAAGAGGCCTGTTGCACAGGGCCCATCTCCAGGTCCCATGCCTAAAAAGCAGATGCTCAAAATGGCTGAGGATTTAATTACTCTTATCAGGGGTTCCCAACCCCCTCCGGACAAGAGACCCAGAGTGGAGGAAGATTCTCCCTCTTCTGACCAGGGCTCTATTATTTCAGAACATTCTGATGAAGAGGAACACTCGTACTCCCCTTTTGAAGATTCTGATGCAGAGCAGTCCATTCCTTCTGTATCCCCCCCAGAGGATTTTTCTTTCGGGGAAACCTTGCATACCTTGAGGAAACACTTCCATTGGGAAGGCCAAGATTTTTCAGATTCCAAGAAAAGGCTGAGGGAATTTCTTTTGCTACCTCAGCACAGACCTCTGGCGATACCTCCTGTCTTGGACATACTTGATGATGTTTACTCGGAGGCTTGTTTTAATCCGGATTCCCTGCCTCCTGCCCCAGTCAAGCCTGATAGGTACTACAGAGTTCCTAACTCACACCAATTTCTTTACAAAAGCCATAATGCTGACCCTGAAACCATTTCTCAAGGCCCCAAGGGAATGAAGGCCTCTACTGCTAAGAATCCATTACCTTCCGAGAGAGAGTCTAGATCCTTAGAAAGGTGGGGAAAAAAGGTATATACCTCTGCCACCATAGCCATGAGGGCCTTAAATTGTCAGTTTCATGTGCTTAAATATCAGCAGTTTCTGTTATCACAATTAAGGAATAAAATGTCACAACCTGAACAACCAGATTTGAAGGAGTTGCAGGATATGATGCATAGTGCAGAACAAGTGGGTAAACACACCTTACAATGTGGCTATGATGCTCTAGAGGCCTCAAGTAGAGCTGCTGTTACAGGATCAGTCATTTGTAGACATGCCTGGCTTAGGGAACAAACCTTGCCTGATCATGTTAAAGCTAAACTACTAGATGCTCCTTTACAAAAGGATGTATTATTTGGTACTAATGCTGAGGAGATACTACGGAAAATGGAAGAAAAAGCTAAATCTATGCAAACTGTCAAAGCTTTTCTACAGGTACAACCACCACGTTTTAGCAGAAATTGGCCTTCAATAAAACTGGTCCTTTCCAGCCACGGACAAGTCCCAAAGAGGTAGATACAGGCGCACAAGGGGCAGAGGACAATCTCAAGGATCATATAGAGGCAGACAATGGCAATCTCCAGCACCAAGAGGTGGCGAAGACAGTGCACAACAATACAGGAAACAAACCCAATGACTTTCCCCTTTGCATGCCAAGCAAGGCTCAGGTGGCAGCACCCTTGGGAGGAAAGTTGGCATTATTTTCAAAAAATTGGCATATTGTCACAAAAGACAAATGGATCCTGGACATTATAAACAGAGGCTACAGATTTCATTTTCACACTCTTCCAAAAATGAGAGGCATGCCGACCCTGCCACACAATCAAAGGACAGAGGCTCAAATACAAATTTCAAAGCTCATGGACATGAGAGCTATTCAAGAGGTACCTACTCACGAACAAGGTCAAGGTTTTTATTCCAGACTATTCCTGGTACCAAGGAAGGGAACCGATTGGAGACCCATTTTGGACTTATCCATCCTAAACACATTTCTACTCGTACCAAGATTCAAGATGCTCACTTTACAGCAGCTTCTTCCCATGCTGGGCAAGGAGTCTTGGCTGGTAACATTGGACCTCAAGGAGGCATACCTGCATGTCCCAATCAGACAAAGCTGCAGAAGATACCTCAGATTTCTTGCAGGTTCAATCCACTATCAATTCTCTGCATTGCCCTTTGGCTTATCTACTGCGCCCAGAGTATTCACGAAATGCCTGGCATCAGTAATTGCCTATTGCAGACTTCAAGGGATACAAATTTACCCTTATTTGGACGATTGCCTGATCCAAGCGGACAACAAACACATACTTCTGGAACATCTGGCTTATGTAACACGGTTATTGAATTCTCTGGGATAGACGGTCAACAAAGAGAAATCCAGGCTAACACCATCTCAGAAAATAATTTTCCTGGGTGCCAACTTGGACACAAACACCCAGATGGCCTATCTTACACCAGAAAAACAGGGGCAACTAACTCAGTACTTCAAGATGCTAGCAAATTGTGCCAGGCTAACTGCAAGGAAATCCTGCAGGCTCTGGGCTTAATGGCATCTTGCATTCATCTAATCCCATGTGCAAAGTTGCATATGAGGAAACTTCAGTGGTACCTAAAAAACCTATGGTCTCAACACAGCCACAGTTTGGAAACAATAATACCACTAATCCCATGTCTGCAAAAGGAATTTCTATGATTGGCCCTAGCATGCCAAACAAACACACGTCTACCATTCTGCAAGCCTCAAGCAAATCAAGTCATCACAACAGACGCCTCAGACTACGCCTGGGGGGCACACATGACAGACAGGTGCATTCAGGGCAAATGGTCCCAAAAGGAAAAGCACCTTCACATCAATCAAAAAGAAATGCTAGCAGTGATAAATGCAATTACAGCTTTCAAGGACCTCCTGCATCCAGGGCAATTATTGATAAGAACAGACAACACCACAGTAAATGTGGTACATAAACAAACAAAAAGGAACACATTCATACCCCCTGTGCAGGCTGGCCATGTCACTTTGGAACATGGCTTTGGAATGGCAAATAGAGCTTCAAGCACAGTACCTGCCAGGTTTGGAAAACACACAGGCAGACAATCTAAGCAGAAATATGACAGACCCGCACGAATGGAAGTTGCATCCTCAAGTGTTTACAAAGATAATCCAAGCGTGGGGAAGGCCAGACATAGATCTCTTTGCCTCCCACAGGAATCATCAATTGACAAAATTCTGCTCAAGGACATTTCCTCCAAAGGCCTGGAGAGTGGACGCCCTTTCTTTCAGTTGGGCAGCGCGGACAGTTTGCGCCTTCCCACCTTTGCCTCTACTGCTCAAGGTGCTCTTGAAAGCAAGAGCAGACAGACCAAAGATGATACTGATTGCTCCAGACTGGCCAAGACAACACTGGTACCCACTCCTGAGGAGCCTAACACATTCTCCTCCCTGGACCCTACCTCTAATGCCTCTTCTCCTGACTCAGCACAGCTACAAAACTCTTCACAGTCAGCTGAAAACACTCAATCTGGCTGCATGGAAAATTCCTTAACACCACAACAGACCCTACTCTCCAAGCAGGTGCAGGATGTCATTTTGGAGGCCAGAAGGCCATCTACTAGAAAAGCTTACTCCGCAAAATGGAAACGGTTTTGCGCTTGGAATGAGAAAAAGGGCCAGGATCCTAGAAAACTGAATTTGCCTCTGATATTACAGTATCTAGTTGAGCTGTTGAACAGTGGACTTTCATTTTCCTCCATTAAAATCCATGCCTCAGCCATTTCTGCAGAATACAACACTGATCCACCCTTATTCTCACCCACTCTTAAGGCAGTTCCTCAGAGGGGCTAAGAATATAAGACCTCCAAGGAAGCAACCAATACCAGCCTGGGATCTTAATTACATTCTAGAAAAATTAACATTGCCTCCCTTTGAACCAGCTGCCTCAACAGATTTGCAATATTTGTCCTGGAAAACAGCTTTCCTTCTGGCTATTACCTCAGCTCGTAGGGTCTCGGAACTACAAGCCCTCATGGCTGTGCAGCCCTTTCTCATCTTCCATCAGGACAGGGTTTCCCTACGAACCAACCCGTCATTTATGCCTAAGGTAGTATCCAGGGTAGGTTTAAATCAGGCCATACACTTACCTACCTTTTACCCCAATCCTCAAAACAAAGGGGAAAGGCTGCTACATTCCTTAGACATCCATAGACAGCTATGTTACTATTTGGACAGAACAAAGCCTTTCAGGAAATCAGAACAACTCTTTGTGTCCTATGCTGTAGGAGCTCAAGGGAAGCCAATTTCCAAACAGACAGTTTCAAAATGGATAGGCCACTGCATACGGTTTTGTTACTCCTTTCATGGTAAATCTGTACCTGCAGGCATCAGATCCCACTCCACAAGGGCCACAGCTACCTCTACAGCCTTCCTCAGAGGAGTCCCTACCAAAGATATTTTGGAGGCAGCCACTTGGAGTTCTGTGCATACCTTCACTAAACACTACCACCTACCTCTATACTCCAAAACTAGAGCAGGCTTTGCCACTGCTGTGTTGCAGGGCATTCTGGCTCCTCCCAGTTCCCCCTAGTGCCTACCACCCTGTGCGTAGCTTTGGGATTCTACCCATCTGTTATGACTGCAGCTGTATGCACGATGAACATAGTACAGTTTTGTACCTACCATAAATGTAGATGTTCGAGTGCTAATACAGCTGCAGTCCAGGTTTCCCTCCCTCCTTCCCCTCTGGTTACAGACCTAGTGGCTAACTCCTCATCTTACAACCTGATTGGGTTATCCCTCTATGGTGTATTTGCTTGCAACTACTGATTTGCGATCATATTGCATTACATGATTATATATTATATATACACATATATATTTATATATATATTGCCTTCCTTCTGGGGGCACCTGACATCTGGGGCAAGAAAGACTGAAGAAAATGGCGTCGGCTGTGTCTTATGTACCCGTCGCGCTGACGTCAGTAAAGAAATCAACGACAACCGACGCCGGACCTAGACTTTGGAATTCGGCCGACCGAGGATCCGCCTGACGGCAGGAGAACCCATCTGTTATGACTGCAGCTGTATTAGCACTCGAACATCTACATTTATGGTAGGTACAAAACTGTACTTTTCCTTTTTATTAGAAACATCACCCTAGTAAACAGTAGTGATATCATCCATTCAAGTGTGCACTGTCACAATGGTAAACCAACATCTCATGGCACGTGTGTTTCAGACAGTGTTCTGAACTTTTTGATCTTAGATAGTCGGTTCAAATCCAGCTGTTACTTCTTAGAGCCAGTTATGTAAGTATAACTGAATGTACATGTGAGTCAAAATTTTGTCACCTAGCTATCTGCTGTGTACACATATAGCTGGGGATTCCTATTAAAAGAATTTCTGCTCATTTTTCACAGAGAAATGCTTTGATACTGATGATGCCATTTGATGACTTGGCTTTCCTAAGAGAAATACTAAGGCTTTTCCTGTGGCGTGAGGAAATAAGACCATGTTTTGTATGTTGTTGCCTTAGTAAGCATTTGTTCAAATCCTTGATTATACACACATTGTGCATGATAGTGCATGATTGCCATTCTTCTGTCACAGTGACAACTGCATTATGCATCCCATGTGTTGGTATACCTAGCATTAGGCAATGTTTTGTGACAACTAGACATATGGCAACAGTCTTTTAAAGAAATTAAATGCAGACATATCCCTTGCAGAGATAATATAACACCCAAATCTTTCACAATTTTAACAACAATTGCACCATGGTGCATTCATTCTTCGCATTATCATGTAGCTTCTGCCATTGCATAGTCAGATGTTCAAACTCCACGTTTGCTGACTTGTAAACGTTATATCTCCTTATACTGCTGTACATGAAAGACATCCACCACTGTTATAATGTGTATATTTAAAGTGGGAGAAGCCTCCCCATCCCTTTTTGTCTCATGTAGATTGTTTGTAACACAGTTCTACAATGTAATAACCTCACATAGTTGAGTTTCAAAGCTGTGTCAAGACTTCCACTGTGGCATATGTTATTTATACACGTGGCAGTAGATGTTCTTCATGTTTCACTGATGCAGTCATTACATTTGGGTTATCTCCTTGCAGGTAGCCCTCAGTCAGCCTGGTTATCAAAGTCTTGGGTCCTGCTTCGGTTGCTGTCTCATTTTCCATGACGCCAGGTAGTCAGGGGTATAAAGCATGCAGCCGACGCCATTACATCAGTCTTTCTTGCTGTGCCCGAAGCAGAAGCAGTTTGCAAGTGCTGGTCGGCCGACCCCTGAAATTTTTGTTTTTGAGTTTCAGATCTGAAGTCTTCGTAAAAGCTGCGTACCCTGTTGGGGATCCTTTTTCTTGCTCTAAACCGATGTCAGTAAATTGTATTTCTTGTGGAAAGCAAATACCTCATAAAGATTTTCATTCGTACTGCATTCCTTGCCTAGGTCCAGACCACGACATCCCTCGCTGTCTGTTTTGTGCCTTATTCAATCCTCTAACTGTTCGTCATCTGTTCATTTTCGCATCTAACTATTTTGATACTCAGGTCAGTTATCCAGAAATGGCTTTGGTAAGCCATCCGACTACCAACATTCTGAAAAAACGTAAAGAAAAAGACAGACACAGACCATATAGGTCCAAAGCTGCCAATGACGCTTCCATTAAGCTAGTCGCATTTCACCAGTCAGTGAAGCGCTTTTGCAGCCCCTGATATCCGCTACTTCAGATTCACAGGCCTCTACTGAGACCCATTTGGAGTCAGATATGCCGTGAGATGATCCTTCGACTATGGAACCCTGTGGATGTCTACCTTGGATGGATCCAGAGCAGCTGTGCAGGCATCTACTTCTGAGGGTGTATTCAGGCCTTCTGACTTGCATATCAAACCAATGCCATCTTCTTCTTCAAGACCTACAGCTGGAACCACGCATAGAAAACCGATGCCCAGACTGCATGGTCAGGCCCCTATGCCTAAAAAACAAATGATAAGAATGGCTGAAGACCTTATTACTCTAATCAGGGGAAGTCCCCCTTCTCCCTCCAAGAGACCTAGAACTGATTTTCCTTCTGATTCTTTGGATCAGGATTCTGAAATTTCTGTTTCTTCCGATGACCAGGATTTGCCCTTATCTACCTATGAGGATTCTGATGCTGAAGACTCCATTTCCTCTGCTTCCCCTCCAAAAGATTTCTCTTTTGGTGAAACTTTGCATACTCTTAGGGAGCATTTCCGCTGGGAAAGCCAGGATTACTCTGACTCTAAAAAGAGGCTTAGGGAATTCTTACTCCTACCTCAACACAGGCCTTTAGCTATCCCTCCTGTACTGGACATTGTAGATGATGCCTTCATGGAATCTAGCCTGGCCCCAGACTCTTTTCCTCCTGCTCCCAGGAAATTTGGCAGGTATTACAGAGTACCTGACTCTCATAAGTTCGTCTTTAAGAATCCTACTGCGGATCCAGAGACCATTTCACAGAGACCCAAAGGTATTAAGGCTACTACTGCAAAAAACCCTACTCCCTCTGATAGAGATTCCAGGGCCCTGGACAGATGGGGTAAGAAGGTATACACTTCTGCTACTTTGGCCATTAGGGCCTTAAACTGCCAGTTTCATATGTAAAAGTATCAGCAGCATATTATTGGATTACTTAAACAGAAAATTATGGTGATTCCTGACTGTGCTGAAAATAAAGAATTACAGGATTTAATGCATTCTGCTGAGCAAGTTGGTAAACATACTTTGCAATGTGGTTTTGATTCCTTAGAGGCATCTTGCAGGGGTGCTGTCACTGGGTTTGTACTTAAAAGGCATGCATGGCTTAAGGAGCAAAACTTACCAGATCATGTTAAAGCTAAATTACTGGATGCTCCCTTAAATCAAGACTGCCTGTTTGGCAACAAAGCAGAAGTATTACTTAAAAAGATAGAGGAAAAAGCTAAATCTATGCAAACTGTTAAAGATTTCTTGCAAGTACAGCCTCCCAGATTTAGTAGGCACTGGCCTTCTAAGAATCGGTCCTTTCCTGTCCCGTCCAGGCCTTCTCAGTCCAAACCCAGGGCCAACAGACCGCCCAGGCTTCAGTCTCAAGGTACTCACAGGACTAAGCAGTGGGGGGCTACCTCTTTCAAAGCTGGAAGTGGTAAGGCACCCCCTTATAGTAAACTATCACAATGACTTAACCTTAAACCTTCCAAGCCCTGCTCAACTGACTGTTCCTTTAGGGGGAAAGATAGCCCTGCATGCAAAAAACTGGGAACTCATTACCCAAGACAAATGGGTTCTAAATATAGTTTCCCATGGATACAGATTCCACTTCCACTCCTTACCTACCCCCAAATCAGTGGGCAGAGGCTCAACAGCAGGTTCTAAATCTTCTAAGTATCAGGGCTATTCAGCCTGTCCCATAGGAGGAATGAGGACAAGGGTTTTACTCTAGAATTTTCCTGGTACCCAGAAAAGACAATACCTGGCTTCCTATCCTGGACTTGTCTATCCTGAACACCTTTTTGGTAATCCCAAAATTCAGAATGCTAACTATTCATCAGCTGCTTCCCATGCCAGGCAAAACAATGCCTAGTTGTCAGCATTAGGTTTAAAGGGAGCTTACCTGCACATCCCAGTAAGGGAATCTTGCAGAAAATACCTATGCTTCAGAGCAGGCTACATGCACTATCAGTTCTCTGCACTGCCCTTTGGCTTATCTACTGCGCCCAGGGTATTCACAAAGTGCCTAGCTCCAGTCATTGCATTCTGCAGGCAAAGAAATATTCAAATATACCCATATCTGGACGATTGCTAGTTCAGGCAGAAAGCCAGGACAATACTATTAAGTCATCTGGCATTTGTAAAGAAACTGTTGACCTCACTGGGGTACACCATAAACAAAAAGAAATCTCACCTAGTACCCTGCCAACAAATTGTATTCCACGGAACAAGCTTGAATACAACTTCCCAGATGGCCTACCTCATGCCAGAGAAACAAGTTTATTTGACAGCCTACTTCAAACTACTGGCCACAAAGACCCAGCTATCTGCAAGGAAAATACTGCAAGCCCTGGGGTTCATAGCCTCTTGCATTCTGCTAATTCCATTTGCAAGACTGGATAAGAGGAAACTACAATGGTATCTAAAAAGCATATGGTGTCAACATTCTCAGGACCTGGAATCAATGATTCCCATCATTCCTTGTATAAAGACAGAGTTCCTTTGGTGGGCAGAGGCCTGCCACCACAACAGGGGACTGCCATTCACTCTACCCCCTGCCACCCAAACCCTAACAGATGCATCAGACTATGCATGGGGGCTCACTTGGCAGGGCAGTGCATTCAGGGCAAATGGAACCAGAGTCAAATGCACCTGCATATCAATCAAAAAGAAATGTTAGCTGTACAGAATTCTCTGACAGCCTTCAGGGACTACATTCTTCCAGGACAATTATTGGTAAAGACGGACAACACCACTGTTATGTGGTACATAAACAAGCAGGGGGGAACTCATTCATACCCCCCCTCTGCAGACTAGCCCATGGCTCTGTGGAATACAGCCTTGAGCTACCAAGTGCACCTACAAGCTCAATTCCTGCCAGGCAAGCTAAATACACTGGCAGATGACCTAAGCAGAAATCTCATGGACCCACATGAGTGGAAACTGGAACCAAAGATATTCAACATTCTGAGAAAGAAATGTGGGAGCCCAGAGATAGTCCTGTTTACCTCCCCTCAGAACTACCAATTGGACAAATTCTGCACAAGGACTCCCCATAGACAAGCTTGGAAAGTGGATGCCCTGTCCTTTACCTGGGAAAGCCTCTCAGTTTATGCTTTTCCCCCTTTGCCTCTCTTCTCGAAAGTTTTACTAAAGATCAAACAGGGCAAACCAAGGACAATACTCATTGCACCAGACTGGCCACGCCAACACTGGTACCCCGTCTTGCACAGTATGTCACTACTGGAACCATGGCACCTGCCTCAGACTCCTTCCCTACTGTCCCAGCAGGAGGGCCAGATTCTGTACCCCCAGATTCAAACCCTGAAACTGGCAGCCTGGCTAATCACCTGAGTTCTCCTATACCATTCCTCAGCAAACAAGTGCTGGATGTCATCCTGGAGGCAAGGAGGCCTAGTACTAGAAAATCCTATGCTGAAAAGTGGAAAAGATTCTGTTCCTGGAGCCAGACGCAGGGGATAGGCACAACAGTGCCCAGTGTACTGCATGTTCTTCATTACTTAACAGAGATGCTTCACAAGGGCCTTTCCTTCTCTTCCATTAAAATTCAGGCCTCAGCCATTTCAATACATTATATTACTGAGTCTCCCCACTTCTCTCACCTTGTACTGAAACAATTCCTCAGAGGGGCCAAAAATGTAAGGCCACCCAGGAGAGCTCCTACTCCTGCCTGGGACCTTAACTTTGTATTGGAAAAGCTCACTCTACCTCCTTTTGAGCCAGCTGCAACTGTGAAGTTGAAATTCCTTTCTTGGAAAACAGCCGTCCTTCTAGCCATCACTTCAGCAAGGAGGGTGTCTGAATTACAGGCCCTCATGGCAGTGGAGCCTTTCATCATCTTTCATGTGGACAGGGTGTCCCTCAGGACCAATCCTTCCTTTATGCCCAAGGTGGTATCCAGTGTGGCCCTTAATCAGTCCATTCATTTGCCAACCTTTTTTTCTAATCCACAGAACAAAGAAGAACGAATACTGCACTCCTTGGACGTGCACAGACAACTTAGATTTTACTTGGGCAGGACCAAGCCTCTCAGGAAATCTGAACAGCTGCTAGTTGCCTTTGCTGGAGAGGGGAAGGCCATTTCAAAGCAAACCATTTCTAAGTGGATAGGCCTTTGCATTCTTTTCTGTTGTAAGCACCATGGAAAACCTACCCACAGGGGATAAGAATCCCATTCCACTTCTACTACAGCCTTTCTCAGAGGTGTTCCTACCAGGGACATCCTAGAAGCTGCTTCCTAGAATTCTGTACATACCTTCACCAAGCATTACCACTTGCCAATTTTCCAGAGCTGGTTTTGCCGTTGCAGTCTTGCACGGCCTAATAGCTAGTCCTAATGCTCAATAACTGCCTCCCTCCCTTCCTTAGCTTTGGGAATCTACCCAAATGTAGTGACTGCAACAGTGAAACATGAACATAGTACAGTTGTGTACACTTACCATAAATGTAGATGTTCTACTGTATTCACTGTTGCAGTTCTTGTTACCCTCCCTCCAGCCCCCTGACTTCTATTGGCTATACCTCTCTTCTTGTTTACTGTACTTAAGCTGTCTGGTGTATTTGCTTTTTGTTGGAGGTGTAACCTTATATTTAATTGCTTCCCATTATGGGGGCACCTGACATCTGTGGCAAGAAAAACTGATGTAATGGCATTGGCTGCATGCTTTATACCCCTGACTACCTGACGTCATGGAAGATGAGACAGCAACCGACGCAGGACCCAAGACTTTGATAGCCAGGCTGACAGGGCTACCTGCAAGCAGATACCCCAAATGTAATGACTGCAACAGTGAATACACTCTAACATCTTCATTATGGTAAGTGTACACAACTGTACTTTGGTTGACTTGCACAACTTGCTGTTCAGTTCCATCAAAGGGCAGCATTATATGAATGAGACATTACGTAGACCACAATGAATCAAGTTATTATTTTCAAGTTTTATTGTGGACAAAGAAATATAAACTCATTTTGTAATTTTTTGGCAGTGAAACTGTTTTGCGAATGTCTTGGTGTGAGTGCTTCTGTGGCACATGCATTTAGTAATTACTTGTATAGTATATCTACAAGGAATTTTGTTCAACTCGGGGACATTGTTTGTACAAGATAACAGTAACAGTTGTCCAAGAAGGATTGCTGTTGAACTGCTTACTGTTGTGTGAACATTTTTAGAACAACGACAAGGAGGTAATTTATTTTAAATTAATATTTTACAGATTATCTTCAAAAGTCCTTCCTTACTTAATGTTTGCACCACTGCAGAGATCTAATGCATCTTCTGAATGCTACTTGAATGAGGTCAGCAGGACCTGGAATTCTGCTGTTCTGACTATATATATATATATATATATATATATATATATATATATATATATATATATATATATACATACACACACACACACACACACACACACACACACACACACTCTGACTGCTTTGAGAATAGAACACCAACCTATCTAATTACAGAAGCTGGAGAGAACAGTAAAGTACTAGGCTAGCTGCCCCTGGGGTCTATTTTAAGCCTAGCTATTTTTCTCTAAAGGTGATAGTTCTGTTCCTTGTGTCTCTGAGATTATCACCTTAACGATTATGCCAACCCCTAACCACATATTAATTTCAGTTATTTGTGACAAGCTCCATTGCTATGTCCTGTGGCAAACACAGTCACTACACAGCTGTCTAGATTATGTAGTATGATAGGCAAGAGTTTGGTAATCTGGTAACATCTGTCTGGCAAATAATTGTGTCAGACAGGAATGGTTTAGGCAAAAACAGTATTTATAGCCCAGTCTGAGGGCCACATTGTTAAGGCATTGCCCTCCAAGGTAGGGGATCCTTATTCTTCATGGTCTGTCCTGGCAGGTATTAGAATCTGGCAAGATGAAAATATTGAGTATGCCATTGATTGCTCACATTCATTACTTATTTTCCAGATAATAATGCTCTGTATTCCACATCTTCATCCAAACATTTATGTAGTACCGTAATTCTTTTTTCAAACTGTACAGTTTTATAGGTCATGAGGGCTTACCTAACATTTCTTACTTTATGGCATGATGCAAGGTCATTAGACTGTGATTGGGCATAAGGACACTTTCTTTTATGTTGTATTGTTTACATGATGTTATGGCAGTGTTCACTATAATTTCTTCTAAGCATGCCCAGTATAATCGTGTAGTAGATGTGCTCCATTTATGAATGGAGACATTGAACTGAAGAAATGTCATCAGGTTTGTGTTGTCATTTGTCACTTATGCATTTTGACTGTTATAAAATTACTTTTTAGGATTTACATGAATATTCAACACTTGCTTGTCTAATACATGTTTCAGGGTAACATTCCCCCATTCTGTGGTTGCTAGATGACAAGAAATGGGAAGAATTTGTCCCTTTCTGATAAATGACACTGCTATAGGGTTCATCGCTTCTTGTTTATACATTCATTTATGCATTCCTTGAATGTACATATCAGTTTCAATAACTGCAGTCTGTGCATATGGCCCCTAATATATCCATTGTCTTGTAACAAAGTCCCTTTTGTTACACTGTTGCCTTGTGGCTCTGTTATATCCTTTGTTAGCATGTCCAATTTTATGTGCTTGTCAGCAGTTGTGAACAGGATTAATTACATCAGTATGGAAGTATTTGTTTAAAATGTTTCTTTGTGACATAAGCACATTTGACTGTATTATCCAAGTACATTGTCTCCATTCACCCTACCCTCTTACTAATTTCTGCCCTAAAACCATTGTATTTAACTTCCCCTGCATCTTACTTTTAAAATCAACTTGCTGTTGCTTTGTATACGCTGTCCATCCAAGCGCACTTAAGTTTATTTACAGGCTAGCGGTTTTGTTTGTGTTGTGTGTTTGAGCTTTCCTGCACCTTTTCATGGCTGCCAGCACTTCAGTTGGCCACAAAAAGGTGCTTATAATTGTGTAAGCGAGATGGGCAACATGCATAAATATTCAGTGACAACTTCTGCTCATCATGGTAACAAGCTTAAATTGTGTTGGCTTTGCGTGAAACCAACATGATTGTCAATAAATACCAGGGAATGTATTAATTGTACATACAGTTAGTGCATTTTTGCACGTCACCCCTAGCAGCCCAAGCTCATGCTAACATTAAACTTGCTTTTGTCCAGCCTTTCTTCTCTTGTTATAATGTAAGCCTGTATTGCCTAAAACTAAAAAAAAAAAAAAAATACTTTTAGTAGCTTTACCCCATACAACAGTCACTGTGACCCCCCCCATTTAAAATGGCCCAGACCACACACTACACAAAAGTGCTTTACTTTTTATAACTTGCAACTTAAAATGTTAAATATTCTGTATAGTTACGAACAAAAAACAAAAATAGTTTTACTTGGTTACTTTTTTCCCATTTAGTGTTTGGGTATATGCTTTACAGTTCACTGCAAGTTTAACAAAGTAAATAAAAAGTCCATTCTTTCTCAGACACTTTTTCTTGCAAATCCATATTACACAAATGTTATTGGTGCTTTATGGTCTCCGATTTATTTACTAATTTCAGTGTTGCTGGTTTTGTTCCTGTTCATCTCCATCTCCCAACACCACACTTTGGTTCAGGTCCAAAGTACTTCTGATTCTTATAGTTGACTCCTGTTTTTTTTTTTTCTGTCTGTCAAGCATTTTCCTTTGGAATATTAAAAAAAACAGTTTCAGTTGGCAAAGTCTCTCTATGACCTTTATTGTCAGAAAAATAAGAAACAGAATCCCTTTCTATTTGCTGGCTCACTGTTGGTTGGATATTTCTTTTTTACTTTCTTTTTTACCTGTTGAGCCGCGGTGGTGGTGCTGTGGTAGCATTGTCACCTCATAGCAAGACGTTGTCCTGTTCGATTCTCAGCTAGAGCGTCTCCTGTGTGGAGGCATACATGAATGGGGCGTGTCTTCATTGAAGGTTGTGCGTCAGGGCTGGTAACCCGGTACGTAAAAATCCACTACCAATCATTAGCGGACCGGAGTTCCGCTGTGGCAACCCCTAACTGGGAAAAGCCGAAAGACACAAACAAACTTTCTTTTTTGCCTGTTCTACATCTAAAAATGTCTTTGATCCACCAGGGAAAAATATTCTGAAGACTGCTGGAATCTCACACCTGCTTCTCAACATTCCCTGATTGGTGAGGTGAATGTGCTTCTTGTCTGTCTGCTTTATGATGAATAATCAATCCGGAGTAGGGACTTCATTTGTCAGCAACCTGTGGATCTTGGATCCGATTTCGGATCCGAGATGGCAACTATTTATACAGCTATGGATCCGAGCTTCTAGCTCCTCCCCTCACCCACAATCCCCTGCCAACCTCCAAATGACCTCAGATCTAGTTTGACGCTCTTAAGTGTGTCAGCTGGATTTTGAGCTCCTGGCAATTTTTTGAGATAAGTGACTCTTTTGTCTAATCAAATTCAAGTAAAACAAACCAGTCCTGGGGTTAGGTGCCTCTCAAGAAAAATATCCGCAATAAATTTAGAAAAACAAAAGAAGCACTCCACGGCTTGACGGCAACTCTTTATTGTAGAATAAAAAACAGTAAGCGCTTTCACGTTACGATGAACGTTTCTTCAGACTTCAAAAAACACATACCCTGACTGCATTTAAATACCCATCTATACACTTATTAACCAGCCACTACGAGCAAACTATTAAACAATCAAGTAAATTAATTGTAAATTGATTGTATCTTCAACAATGATGTATGCATGCATCTAAGGGAAACTCTTATGACCTTATATAACAAAAAACTTCCTATCTTTGTATTATGTGAACAAATGTTCCAAAATTCTAAGGATATTTCCAATGTTATATCAATATGTATTATGTTAAAAATATATATATATATACATATATATAAATAATATAAATATATATGTTCACCGTATAAATTTTATAAATAGCAAAAAATAGAATAAATAATTAATTCCATTAATATAAAAATGTAAATATAAATACATATATAGAAAAAATGCATGAAATGCACATTCTATGAATTCTATGGATAAAAATGCTTACAATAAAATATCCCTATCTATAATATATGAAACTACATTTCCAGACATATATACACATTCATATTTACATTCGTATCATATGAATGTATACAAAAAATATTCCTATAATAAGTCTTAAAACTCCTAAAATATATACATATATATGTATACAAAAATAAAATTTCATTTAAAATAGACATATAGAAAACGTATATAAAAAATATATATGTATGTATATGTAAAACTCTTATACACATCTGTAACTGTCAAAAAAAAAAAAATATATATATATCTATATGTGATGCAAATAATTAAGTTATGTTCCATGAATGACAACCTAGAGATAATTCAATGTTTGTATGGTTTAGCTATTAGAAAAGGCTTGAGTGAACTTTTCTCATTCAAGCCATGTCCTCTATTGGCTTGTAACCTAATTATCCATTTATTCTCTCTTTCTTCCGTGTAATTTCTAATGTTGCCCAGTCTCTCTGTTTTTAAAATCACTTCCAATGCCATGAATTTAAAACTGTGTCTAGATCCTACTGTAATAACATGTTTAGCCAAAGCATTATTTTCATTTTCTTTATTTATGGCATATACATGTTCTCTGACCCTTTCTCTTAGGGTCCTATTTGTCTTTCCCACATAAAATGATGCACACATTTGACATTGAGCTAGGTAGATCAAATCTCTAGATCTACAATCAGCATATCTGTCAAATGTGAACTTTCTTCCATTATCAGGGTGTACAAACTCATTCCCATTAAGCATATAGCTACATTGATTACAATGTCTACATGCAAAAGTACCCTTCCTTTGTCAATGTATTAACTCTTTCCAATTGTCTTCATAGAAAAGTAGTCTTTTTAGAGACTTCATATTTTTATAGGTGACATTTGGTCTATCTCCTGCCAGTTTTCTAATTTTATCATCTACCATTAACATTCTCCAATTGTTATTTATAATTTCTTTGATTCTACTATTGTTATTCGTATATGGTATGACTAACCTACTTATTTTGTTATTAGATTTTTTCTTACTTATTTGTTCACTTCTATTGCATCTGAACAAAAAAGGTTTCCCTTTGTCCTTCCTGTGTCTGATATTTTCTGAGATAATGGTATTTACATCCTGTCTGTCATAACCTCTCTCTAAAAAACTATTCCTCAACATATTTTGTTGTTCATCTTATCTATTGTCATCAGTCACTAGCCTGGATATCCTCAGGGATTGACTTTTCACTATGTTAGGGTAAATATGTCTTGGATGCATACTATTATGGTGTAATAAATTATTCTTCCAACAAGGATTTCTATACAGATCTGTACCTATTTCTTTACCCTCTTTTTTGATATGTACATTTTTTGTTCAGATGCAATAGAAGTGAACAAATGATAAGTAAGAAAAAATCTAATAACAAAATAAGTAGGTTAGTCTAGTCATACCTTATACGAATAAAAATAGTAGAATCAAAGAAATTATAAATAACAATTGGAGAATGTTAATGGTAGATGATAAAATTAGAGAATTGGCAGGAGATAGACCAAATGTCACCTATAAAAATATGAAGTCTCTAAAAAGACTACTTTGCTATGAAGACAATAGGAAAGAGTTAATACATTCACAAAGGAAGGGTACTTTTGCATGTAGACATTGTAATCAATGTAGCTATATGCTTAATGGGAATGAGTTTGTACACCCTGATAATGGAAGAAAGTTCACATTTGACAGATATGCTGATTGTAGATCTAGAGATTTGATCTACCTAGCTCAATGTCAAATGTGTGCATCATTTTATGTGGGAAAGACAAATAGGACCCTAAGAGAAAGGGTCAGAGAACATGTATATGCCATAAATAAAAAAAATGAAAATAATGCTTTGGCTAAACATGTTATTACAGTAGGATCTAGACACAGTTTTAAATTCATGGCATTGGAAGTGATTTTAAAAACAGAGAGACTGGGCAACATTAGAAATTACACGGAAGAAAGAGAGAATAAATGGATAATTAGGTTACAAGCCAATAGAGGACATGGCTTGAATGAGAAGTTCACTCAAGCCTTTTCTAATAGCTAAACCATACAAACATTGAATTATCTCTAGGTTGTCGTTCATGGAACATAACTTAATTATTTGCATCACATATATATATATATATATATATATATATATATATATATATATATATATATATTTTTTTTTTTTTTTGACAGTTACAGATGTGTATAAGAGTTTTACATATACATGCATATATATTTTTTATATACGTTTTCTATATGTCTATTTTAAATGAAATTTTATTTTTGTATACATATATATGTATATATTTTAGGAGTTTTAAGACTTAAAGGAATATTTTTTGTATACATTCATATGATACGAATGTAAATATGAATGTGTATATATGTCTGGAAATGTAGTTTCATATCATATTATAGATAGGGATATTTTATTCTAAGTATTTTTATCCATAGAATTCATAGAATGTGTATTTCATGCATTTTTTTCTATATATGTATTTATATTTACATCTATATTAATGGAATTAATTATTTATTCTATTTGCTATTTATAAAATTTATATGGTGTACATATATATTTATATTATTTATATATGTATATATATTTTTTTAACATAATACATATTGATATAACATTGGAAATATCCTTAGAATTTTGGAACATTTGTTCACATAATACGTAGATAGGAAGTTTTTTGTTATATAAGGTCATAAGAGTTTCCCTTAGATGCATGCATATAGAATTGTTGAAGATACAATCAATTTACAATTAATTTACTTGATAGTTTAATAGTTTGCTTGTAGTGGCTGGTTAATAAGTGTATAGATGGGTATTTAAATGCAGTCAGGGTATGTGTTTTTTGAAGTCTGAAGAAACGTTCATCGTAACGTGAAAGCGCTTACTGTTTTTTATTCTACAATAAAGAGTTGCCGTCAAGCCGTGGAGTGCTTCTTTTGTTTTGTCTAATCAGCCTACTTTTTCAGTAGTTTAATCAGTGTGTGTGTGTTAGGTTTCCTTTTAGTCCGTTATTTTTAAAATTTTTAGTGTTTACCCTCCCCTCGCTGGTCGTTAGTGTGCCTGTGTGTGCTTGCGTTTGGGGCCTAGTGTGTTTGTGTAGCTTTTGTTTAGTTTTGGGTATGTCAGAGGCCCCAAAACCTATTTTTTCTAAGTGCACCGAGTGTGGCCATAAGCTCTCTCCGGCAGATGGCCACACTCGGTGTGTTCAGTGCCTTGGGGTTGAACACCTGTCCTCGGGATGTACCATTTGTGCAGTGTTCAACCCCTGGGCACTGAAAGAGCGGAGGTCGAAGCTGGTCCTGGCGGGACTTTTGCCCCCGGATTCGACTTCGGCCTCCGCTACTCCCGTGGCACCTCCTCAGCCTGTGGTGGTGGCCACTCCTGCCCCCCTTCCCCCGGCCGGGATTCAAACTCCCACTAAGGCGCCGGAGGCCAGGGAGGCCAGGAGGGAGAAACACCACAAGCGGCGGGCCGAGGCCTCCGCTTCGGCCCTCCCCAGCTAAGCGGGCTTCTCCCTCCACAGCTTCCAGGTCTCCTCCTCCTCGGCTCCGATCACCTTGCTTCTCCCCAGGACCCGAGGAGGAGACCCGATCTCCGTCGAGGTCATCGAGGCGGCATTCCAGGCCTGCCTCGGTGGCCTCGTCGAGATCCACCTACAGCCTGTCTGATGCAGACTTGGACCGGATGATGAGAAGGTTCATCCAGGCCCAGCTGCAGATGGGAGTGCTCCTGCCTCCCCCCACTTTGGTGGGGAGCTCGACACCCTTTTTTGCTCCGATAGCTCCTTCTCTGACCCACTTCCCGGGTTCGGAGCGCTTGGAGCCGGGCAGCGTTGGAGCTGGGAGTGGGTCGGCGCTGACAGTACTGGGTAGTTCGGATCCGACCCTGCCCTCGAGTCTGTCTGTTCCATCATCGGATCCGACCTCTCGGAGCCGTGGCCTGAGCTTCGGATCCGAGGGATTCAGTGTGCCTTCGGCTCCGTCCAGGTCGGAGCACACTGGTCCCTCAGATCCGACGGTCTCGGCGCCGGTTCTGATCCCTTCATCAGATCCGAGTGGGAGTCTGCTCTCTGAGGCCAGGGAGAGCGGCTCCCCCTCGGCCTTCGATGTAGTGGAGAGGGCTCTGTCGAGAGCATCCAGACCTCCGGCCCTTGTCTCGGCTCCACCCTGCACTCCCTCTCTGTTGGGTCAGGCTTCCATCACCCGGCCACAGGGACAGCCTGCTTCGATGTCCCAGGTTGTTCCTTTGGAACAGGACATTGCTGGTGAGACCTCCTCGGACAGCCCCCCAGAGGAAGTGCTTCACAAGCATAAGTGTAAGAGGAGGCACGTGGACTCCCCCGAATCCTTAACAGAGGACACGGACTTGGATGAAGGGGTAGGCTCCCCAAGGTCACCCCCTGAGGATGTCTCCTTTGGAGACATCATGGAAATGCTCAGGATCGGGGGGGGGGTGATCTGCCCCCAAGGCTTCCTCCGTCGAGTCCGTGTTTCTGGAAGCATTCGAAGCAGGCCCGTCTACCTCTTGGGTGTCCCCTCTGGCCGACCCCCTGGTGGACCTTGTTACCACAAGGGCGTGGAAGGAGCCGGACACTGTGGAGCCAGTCCCTAAATGCCCGGATAGGATTTTGAGCCTCCCCCTGCAGACCGGTCCCACTGGAGCAAGGGTCCCCCCCGTAGATGCCATGTTGATGGCGGCAGCCACTAAGAGGGAACTAGCTCAGGAGAGCCCCTCGGTCCATCCACCGAGCAAGGAGTCCTGCTCGATGGATAGCCTTGGGAAGCGGGTATTTAGTTCAGCGACCTTCTCAGTAAGGTCCCTGAACTGCATGGCACATGTCATCAGGATGCAGCGAGAACTTATTAAAGAATACGCTGCTTCCCCCCCGGAGTCCATGTCGGCGGAGGACAAGCAGTTGTAGTCCACTCGTATGGCCACTCTAAGATCTATTTCCAATACCTCTATGCGGCTGTTCTCACGCCACTGAGGGAGCCGCTAGAGCTAGTGGAGCGGGCCTAGTTATGAGACGCCAGGCCTGGCTCCAACATTGTGACTTCGCAGAGCCCTTTAAGGCGTCCTTTGCAAATGCCCCCTTTGACAGTTCTGCCTTGTTTGGCAAGACCATTCGTGAGACACTTGTCCAGAGCGAGAAGGACGGGAAGACATCTGCCGTCGGAGTCCACTTCTCTGCTCCCCAGAGGTCCTTCTCCAAGAACCAAGAGGGACAGAAGAAGATGTTCCGGAAATCGCAACATTCCCAACCTGCTCCGGACAACCAGTCCTTCCGTGGCAGTTGAGGACAGGGAGGACACTGCTCTAGAGGCAGAGGGGCCCTGAGAAACTTTGGGTCCAGAGAATCTTTCTCTGATCGGCCCACGCTACAGCCCTGAAGGGTTGCCTGACTGCTCCACTCTGGAGGCAGTCGGGGGGGGGCACTTCTCGAGGCATCTGGCGGCATGGGAGTCCATCACGTCAGACCGCTGGGTGCTTCGGATTATATCCAGAGGTTACAAAATCCCAATGCGACATGTCCCCAGACTCAGGAACCTCCCGGATTTACCACCCGGTCAGAGGGAGGCTGCAGCCGCAGAAATCTAGCAGCTGCTAGAAAAAAGAGCCATCCAACCCATCCCCCCAGACCAGCTCGGATTAGGGTTTTACTCCAGGTTCTTTCTGGTGCCAAAAAAGACGGGGGACTTGAGACCAATTCTAGACCTTTCCCCTCTTGAACCTGTCGGTAACCAAGGAGAAATTCCGAATGGTCACTCTTCAATCCATTCTCCCCCTCTTGCGGGAGAACGACTGGATGTGCTCAATAGACCTCAAGGATGCGTACTACCACATTTTAATGGACAGACAATCCAGAAGGTTTCTCCGCTTCCGGCTGGGAGCCAGCCACTATCAGTTCAGGGTCCTTCCTTTTGGCCTCATCACAGCCCCCAGGGTGTTCACCAAAGTTTTAGCAATGATAGCGGCCCACTCCAGGGAATGCAGGTCTTCCCGTACCTGGACGACTGGCTCCTGACCGCCCCAACAAGGCATATACTGTGCTCAGCCAGAGACTTTTTTTCTCTGCCTAGCCCCCCAGTTAGACATCACGATCAATACGGACAAATCCTCCCTTGCTCCTACACAAGTGATAGAGTTCATAGGGGCCAGATTGGATACGAGAAGTCTGCGAGCCTACCTCACTTCGGAACGACTACAGAATCTGAGACTTCATGTGCGGGCCATCCTCCAATCAGAAGCTCCACCGGCAGAATTGGTCCTGAGGGCACTGGGCTCCATGGCAGCGGCAATAACGCTTCTTCCATGTGCTCGTCTAAATATGAGGGTACTACAGTGGACCCTCCAAGTACAATGGTCCTTTCAGCTTCTTCCTCTCAATCACCCTATCTCTATCAGCAAGGCTTGCAGGAGTGCCCTGTTATGGTGGCTCCAGTCCCCAGACCTCCATACAGGCCGACCCTTCTGCGATCCACCTCCTCTCGTCACGGTGACCACGGACGCTTCTCGCCTCGGGTGGGGTGGGGGCATTGCTCAGGCAGAACAGTCCAAGGCACGTGGAACGACACAGAGACCTCCCTGCATATCAATGTTCTGGAGATGAAGGCGGTGCTGTTAGCGTTGCAAGCACTTCAGAACCTTCTTTCCGTAGGAACTATTGCAATACAGACGGACAACATGTCAGTTGTCTGGTACATCAACAAACAGGGGGGAACCAGGTCTTACCCTCTCTGCCGAGAGGCCATGAGGGTCTGGGAATGGGCCATCTCCACCAACCGCTGTCTGATCGCAACGCATATTCCGGGACGGGCCATCATTCTGGCGGACAAACTCAGCCGCACTATTCTTTCCCCTTATGAGTGGTCTCTCAACTCGCAAGTAGAGAAGCGGATATTTGCAAAATGGGGGCAACCCTGCTGCGATCTCTTTGCCTCTCCCTCAAATACGAAATGCGACAGCTTCTTCGCTCTGATTCCCCCACCAGGGGAAGCCCCGAGAGACGCTCTAGTGCATGCTTGGCCGCCCGATCTACTTTATGCCTATGCTCCTCTACCCCTGATGCTAAAGCTCTTACAGAAAGTCTCTCGGTTGGGGAGCAGAATAATCCTCATTGCCCCATTCTGGCCTCGGCAAACTTGGTTTCCTTACCTGTGGTCTCACTTGGTGAATCCTCCCTGGATTCTGGATCCCAGCCCGGATCTAATATCCCATCCATCAGGCTTACCGACCCCGAATCTGGACAACCTGAAGCTGACAGCTTGGCTGCTCCAGTTCCACTCTTAATCAGGACTCCCGGCATCTCTTAACCAGTCAAAGCCATCTTGGTGGCAGCGCATAAACCTTCCACCAGGAAAGTTTACCGCAGTAAATGGAGGCGCTTTTCCGTCTGGGCGGAACATCATAATTTGGACCCCTTCACTGCTCCGTTAATGTCCGTGTTGGACTTCCTCACCGTACTTTTTCAGCAAGGGGCTAGCTGTTCGACAGTCAAGGTACAATTGGCAGCCATCTCCCATTACCATGTAGGACATGAGACAGGTCCTTTGATAATCAGATAAACTATGTAAAACCTTCCTCAAGGGCACATGTAAGAGTGTTCAATCTCGCCGTTTGTTCTTACACACGGGTTCGGAGCCGATCCTCTGCTTCGAGTTGGCCGAATTGCAAAGCTCTGAATCTGAGAAGCTCTAGACCAGCCCATTTCCCACAATCCTCCCTGCCATTACTCAGATCTAGTTTGCCGCTGCAACAGATCGGATCGAGGAGAGCTCGGACCAGATAGAAAATTGAGTGTTATTACTGTTTTCAGATATATATATATATATATATATATATATATATATATATATATATATATATATATATATACACCCATTTTTCTTCTTCAGGCACCCTTTGTGGCCTAACCCTTTTTTCTTGAGTGTGTTTTTTTTTGTGAGTGTCTTCTGTATGTAGCCTTTTTCATATACATATATTGTTATAGGATTAGTATTTTTTTCTATTCTCATAGTTATTGTTATTATTATTGTACTATGTCAGAAAAAGCTAAGTCTGGCTTTAAAAGATGTCAGTGTGGGCAGAAAATGTCCATTACTGACAATCATGCTTCCTGCGTCTACTGTCTTGGCCCTCTCCCTCTCCAAGAGGATTGCTCTATTTGCCATTCCTTTAGCGGGAGGGTCATGACAGATAGACGCAGGAAGCTCATAGATAGAGGATTGCTGAAGCCGGCCTTTCAAGAGGCTTTGGACAAGTCGGATCAGGCTTCTAAATCCTCGAAGGGGTCGAAGATGTCAGAGCCCTTGTCATCGGCTCCGAATTCATCTTCTTGGGTTCGTTCGCCGGTTCCACAGATCTCGGGGCTGAGCGTTGAACATTTATCTTTTCCTGAGCCCCAGATCTTGGAACCGGTGTCGGAACTGCCACCACCATCCATTCTTCGGTCGGTGCCATCTTCGGCTCCTTCGACCCATTCTTCCAGACCCTTGTCTGACACAGATGTGGATCGTGTCATGCAGAAACTCATGGAAAACACGGCCCTTTCCAAGTTAATTCCAGTTTCCTCCCAGTTGGTGTCTAAACTAGAAGGCCTCCCCATATCTCCAACTGGTCCTCCTTCGAGACCCATCCAGATCTCGGAGCCGGGAGAAGATGACCTGATGATAGTGGAGCCCTCGGTGCCGAAACCGTCCATTGCATGATCGACACCTTTGACTTCGACTCCTTCGGAACCGTTAGGGGAGTCACGGAGCCGACTGTATTTGCTCGGTTCCGGGACCGAGAGTCGTACCGACCTGTCGGTGCCGACTCTCCCTCTCGGGGCCTCTGCACAGACTGGTTCGGCTCTGTCCTCTGGGTCGGAGCCCACGGCACCTGGCTCTGGGATGCTTCCGTGTTCTTCGGAACTGGGGGAGTCCTCGGCCAGGGGTTCAGGGGCCTTTGACCTTATGAGGAAGGTATTGTCTGCGCAGACAACCACATCATCAGGGGAATCTTCTCCTTCCCCAAAAGGGCCACTTTCTGTTTCTGCTCCCACGATCCATCCCAAGCGTCGAGCCCAATTGCCTCAGCCACCCCCAGAGGGTTCCCCCTGTTCCTTGGAGGCCTCACCAGAATTCCCCTTTGATGAGGTCCCAAGGAAACGGTTGTGCAATAGGAGGCATATAGATTTCCCACAAGAATCTCTGAAGTCTGACACCGACTTGGATGAGGCAGAGGGGTCCCCCAAATCACCCTCGGAGGATGTGTCATTTGCAGACATCCTGGATATCTTGAAACAGAGGGGTGATTGGCAGTCCATAGCCCCCTCTGTGGACGAGTCGGTGCTGCTGAAGGTTTTTGGGGCTCAACCTTCTACCTCCTGGGTGACCCCGCCCTTCGATGAATTAATGGATTTGATTGCTCGAAGGGCGTGGGAGACACCTGCCACAGTGGAACCAGTCCCTTGGAAACCAAACAAGTTCATCACTGCCCCCCAAGATAAATCTTATCTCACCAAGGGAGTCCCTGTTGACGCTATGGTGGTGGCGGCAGCCACGAAAAGAGTCTTCCTCATCTGTTCATCCTCCTAATAAGGATTCTAGGACTATGGACAGATATGGGAAGTGCATTTTTTTTTTTTTTTTTTTTTTCCATGTGTTTGCTAAACTACCTGACCCATTTCACACGTTTGCAGAGGGATCTCATCAAGGAGCTGACAGATACCCTCCAGGGTAACACAGATGCTGCTGTTTCAGAAAAGGTAACAGCACAACTTAACACCCTCACCTCCATAGTAAACTCATCCATGAGGCTCATCTCGTATGCAGCCGAGAGATCGAGTAGAGCTGCAGCTTCAGCGATTGCTCTTCGAAGACAATCATGGATGCGGCTGTGCTCCTTTGCGGAAGCCTTCAAGTCTTCCTTTGCCAATGCCCCTTTTGATGGTGCCATACTTTTCGGGCCCAAGGTTAAGGAAACTCTCACTCGGTGCGAGCAAGAGAGAAAGACCCTGTCTGCTGTCGGGGTCCGTTTTTCTGCTCCTACTAGACTGCACCCCAAAGGGCAATGAGGCGGAAAAATGTGGTCCCTTAAGAATCGGGGATCTTTCCAGACCACACAGAGTGATACTTCCTCCAGAGGCAGAGGAGGGGGTAGAAATGGAAGATGCCACCCCGGCGGCAGAGGGGGTCCGCATAACCAAGGCGACAGGGATTCCGTCCCTGGGAAGCCTTTCCAACACTCCTGAAGGGAGGCCCGGCTGTCCTGCTCTGGAGGCAGTCGGGGGTCGCTTAGCTTTATACCCACTGGCCTGGCTAAACATCACTTCAGATTCTTGGGTAAAAAGCATTATAACCAGTGGGTACAAAATCCCCTTCATTTCAACACCACCTCTACAAAGAAAGTTTCCAGACGTGCCACCCCATCTGCGAAAGCTAGCAGCTGTAGAAATTTCAAAGCTGCTCGAAAACAGAGTCATCCAACCAGTCCCGGCGGACCAAAGAGAATTCGGAACTTACTCAAGGTTCTTTTTAGTTCCAAAAAAGACAGGGGACTGGAGACCGATCTTAGATCTCCGCCATCTCAACAACTTTGTGAAGAAGGAAAAGTTCCGGATGGTCACGCTTCAATCGATCCTTCCATTCTTACAGAAGGACGATTGGATGTGCTCTATAGATCTCAGACGCGTACTACCACATCAAAATGGCCAGACCGTCCAGAGATCACCTGCGCTTCCGGCTGGGGGCCAGTCACTTTCAGTTTCGAGCTCTGCCCTTTGGACTCACCTCAGCCCCCAGGATATTCACCAAATGCATGGCAGTAGTTGCGGCTCACTTGAGACGACAAGGATTCTGGGTGTTTCCCTATCTGGACGACTGGCTCCTCACCGCCACCACCGAGCGTCGCCTATTGCAAGCCAGAGACTATACAATCGGCCTTTGTTACCACTTAGTGATATCCATAAACATTGAAAAGTCTTGCTTATCGCCCTCACAGTGTATTTCCTTCATCGGAGCAAATCTAAATACACGATCGACACTACTGAAACTCCCCCCAGTAAGAGCTTCAACACTCAAACAGCAGGTCCTTCTTCTTCTAGTCAGCAAGAAAGCCCCAGCCTAACTGGTGTTAAAAGTGTTGGGACTGATGGCAGCCGCACTAATTGCAGTCCCTATGGGAAGGTTACACATGAGGATTCTTTAATGGCTGCTCTTTGCGCAGTGGTCGTTCCAACACCTACCCCTAACGCACGAGATCAGGATAACAGAATCTTGCAGATGGGACCTCTCATGGTGGGTGCTCTATCAGAACCTCACTGTGGGTCGACCCTTCGTTCTACCCAGTCCAACAGCCACAATAACCATGGACGCTTCCCTGATAGGGTGGGGGGCCTTTTTCAGGGAAGAACAGTCCAAGGAGAATGGTCCAGCACGGAGTACACTCTACATATAAATGTTCTGGAGTTGAGGGCAGTGTTCCTGGCCTTGCAACACTTCCGAGCCCTCCTACCTCTAGGAACAGTAGCAGTTCAGACAGACAATATGTCTGTAGTCTGGTACATAAACAAACAAGGGGGAACCAGGTCTTACCCGTTATGCAGAGAGGCCATGAGAATTTGGCAATGGGCAGAGTCCACGGGTCGCTTTCTGATAGCAACGCACATCCTGGGGTCATCCAACGTCATTGCGGACAGGTTGAGCAGAGCCATCCTGTTACCTCACGAGTGGTCCCTCAATTCACAGACGGCGGAAAAGATCTTCCGCAAATGGGGCCAGCCTTGCTGCGATCTGTTTGCTTCCCCGTTGAATGCAAAATGCAGAAGCTACTTTGCCCTTCTACCCCCTCCGGGGGATGTCCCCAGGGACGCACTGATACATGATTGGCCCCCAGGTCTCCTATATGCATTCCCACCGACTCCGTTGAATCCGATTTCTACAGAAAGCCAGGAACCTGGAAAGGGCTATAATACTCATAGCCCCATTCTGGCCTCGTCAAATATGGTTTCCCTTTCTTCGAGCTCATCAAATAGAGGAGCCATGGATTCTGGACCCAGTACCAGATCTGCTGACACATTCGTCGGGAGTTCCTCACCCATCTCTACAGTCCCTCAAACTAGCAGCTTGGCTGCTCCACTTCCCTGCCTAGCCAGGTCTCATCTACTCCCTCCGGCAGTTCAACACATCCTGGTTGCTTCTCATAAAGCTTCTACTACTAAGCTGTATACGAGTAAGTGGAAACACTTTGTATATTGGGCATCTAGTCAAAACTTAGATCCCTTGGTAGCTCCTCTACATAAAATTTTAGAATTCTTATCCATCCTTTTTCACAAAGGAGCTTCTACTTCCACTCTAAGAGTACAGTTGGCGGCCATATCAAACTTCCATACTGGTGAGGGAGGTTCTCCCATTATGTCTCACAGACTTTGTAAAGCCTTTATGAAAGGAACCTTCCATTTTAGACCGCCTGTCAGAAAAACTTTCTTTCCATGGAGCCTGAATTTGCTGCTGTCGCAACTCATGTTGCCACCTTTTGAACCTGCTTCGTCATGCTTCCTAAAGTTCTTATCATGGAAGACGCTGTTTCTCGTCGCCGTGACATCAGCTCGTAGAGTCTCAGAGCTGCAGGCATTATCGGTCAGACCACCTTACTTGATATTCCATCCAGACAGGGTATCTTTGCGTACAAATCCATCTTTCCTTCCAAAAGTATGCTCAGTTACGAATATTAACCAGTCTATAGAACTCCCTACCTTTTTCAAAAACCATACTAACAAACTGGAGTATATGTTGCACAAGTTGGATGTTCACAGGCAGTTGAGATTTTATTTAGATAGGGCCAAAGCTTACAGGAAAACGGATCAGCTCTTCGTCACATTTGCAGACAATAAAAAGGGCATGGCAATTACTAAACGTACACTGTCTAAGTGGCTTGCTGACTGTATAACATTTGTATACTCTAAATCAAAGCAATCCTTACCAACCAAACCTAAGGCCCATTCTACCAGATCCGTTTCCACTTCTTTAGCTCATGCGGCTCGCTTGCCTTTGGACACTATTTGCGCAGCAGCCACGTGGTCTAAACCACATACTTTCATCACTCATTATAGAGTGGACAAGGTCTCCAAGGATAAGACATCATTTGGTTCCACTGTGCTTAGGAACGTTCTTCCATGAGTCACTCGGGGTCACGGAGCTAGGGACGCTACACGTGTGTAAGAACAAACAGCGAGATTGAACACTCTTACATAAAGAAGTTATGTCCTTACCATAATGTTCCATGTAGAGTGTTCATCTCGCCTTTGTTCTTACATTCCCTCCCTTTCCCCCCATGTGTTTGGAAGAACTGGTAGGATTAGAGTCTGATCGACGTGTCTTGACCCCTTTGTGGGGTATATGGTCCCATGTGTCATGGGATATATGCTTAGACCATTAGTTATTGCTATGGTGAGAGAGTGTCTCTGAATGGCTGAAGAGAATGTATGCTTCTAACACCGCAGGTGTTGGATCCTTTGGTCTGGTTTGTTTGCAAACTAGATCTGAGTAATGGCAGGGAGGATTGTGGGATATGGGCTGGTCTCGAGCTTCTGAGATTCAGAGCTTTGCAATTTGGCCGACTCGGAGCCGAGGATCGGCTCCGAACCCATGTGTAAGAACAAAGGCGAGATGAACACTCTACATGGAACGTTATGGTAAGGACATAACTTCTTTTTTTCTGCTCAGGCCCCCTATCAAAGAAGCCGTACCCCCTTCACTAGTTCTTCAAGCCTTGACTGCTTCTCCCTTTGAACCAGCTGCCTCGGCCGAACTTAAATATCTGTCTTGGAAAACAGCATTCCTGGTAGCCATCACTTCAGCGAAAAGAGTTTCGGAACTTCAAGCTCTTTCCGTAAAACCCCCTTACTTGTTTTTTCATCAGGATAGAGTGTACCTCGGGACCAATCCCTCCTTCCTACCCAAGGTGGCCTCTGAAACCAATATCAGTCAGTCCATTAACCTACCAGTTTTCTTCCCTAATTATCAAAATAAAGGAGAGCACAAGCTGCATTCTTTAGATGTGCACAGGCAGCTGCATTTCTATATTCATAGGACTGCTGGTCACAGACAATCCGATCAGCTGTTCATTTCCTTTGCCAAATTCAGTTTGGGTAAAGCCGTTTCGAAGGTCACCTTATCACGCTGGATTTCCCAATGTATTCTTCTAGCTTATGAAGCTTCTGGGAGGCCCGCACCTCAAGGAGTCCGTGCACATTCCACTCGCTCCATATCTACTTCTGCTGCCTTTAGATCTAGAGTTCCCTTGGATGATATTTGCTCGGCAGCCACTTGGGCCTCATCTCATACCTTTATCAACCACTACAAACTGGACGTCATTTCCAGAGGAAGAGCATCCTTTGGCTCCGCAGTGCTCAGGAACATCCTTCCATGATGGCCACCCAAGATTCAGGTAGCTGGGGACTCTGTCCCACAGGTTGCTGACAAATGAAGTCCCTACTCCAGATTAAGAAGTTATGTACTCACCATAATGTTCCATCTGAGTAGGTGGCTTCATTTGTCTGCAGCCATCCCCCCGGCCTTCAGAAGAGTTAGTTTTGTTGTATTATCCTGCCTTTTCCTGTTGGGATACCTTTCCAGGTATACGTAGGAGGGCAAACTTGATCTGAGATCATTTGGGGTTGGCAGGGGATTATGGGTGAGGGGAGGAACTAGGAGCTCGGATCCATAGCTGTATAAATAGTTGCCGGCTCGGATCCGATATCGGATCCAAGACCCACAGGTTGCAGACAAATGAAGCCACCTACTCAGATGGAACGTTATGGTGAGTACATAACTTCTTATTTTCCACAAGCACTCTGCTGTCTCCAATTTTTAATACTTACCTCTTCTGCCACAGTTTTGTCAACATCATTGATTTTTGCTGGCATGATTGCATCATTTCTAATACAGATCTTGGCTGCTTTTTGATTGCCAGGTTTGGAAACATACAGTCAGTGAGCCATTTCGATTAACAAATCCTGCTGTGGAGTATGTCTCCATTTGCTTATTTGTACTTTTATAAAATTAATACAGTATTCTTTTCAGTTTCTTTGGTACAGCAGTAAATCTTAGGTTTTCTCTGCACACTCCATCTTTAATGGCTTACCTGAAGTCTCGAACTTGGCCAGGCTTTTCTTTTTCTTTCTCTGATTTTTGCAGTTTTGTCACCTCATCTGAATAGCTAGTTAAAGTTGCTTCCAAAATTTTTTTTTTTTTGTTTTTTTTTTTTTTGTTTTACAGATGTCCTTCAAGAATGCAACTGCAGTCATAACATGTGGGTTGTCCTGCCTCAGGCAGCCCTCGGTCGGCCGGATTCCAAAGTCTGGGTCCGACGTCGGCTGATGTCGCATTTCTCTCTGACGTCAGAGCGGCTGGAGTACATAAGCATCAGCCGACGCCATTTTCTTCAGTCTTTCTTGCCGCGGTGCCCGAAGCAGAAGCAGTTCGCAAGTGCCGGTCGGTCAGCTCCTGTATTCTACGATACCGAAGTCATCGAAAAAGCTAAGTACCCCGTTGGGGACCTTTTCTTGCCTCAGCCGATGTCAGAAATTACTGAAAAAGTTAACAATTGTCTTTTTTGTGGTAAACAAATACCTCATAAGGATTTCCACTCTTACTGCCTCCCTTGCCTGGGCCCAGACCACGACGTCTCGACCTGTGTAGCCTGTGCTCGCTTCAACAAGCGCACTCTGAAGTGCACTCTCAGGCGCCGGGTGGAGTTCGCTGAAGATTTTTTCGGCGATAAATTTGCCTACACCATGCCGTTGGATCTTCCGACATCGCAAACACCCAAAAAGCGAAAAGACCGGGACCGACATCCTCGGCCCGCATCTACCACCGACTCCACGCCAAAACCTAGCACGAGTGCTCCGGTTCCCTCTGAGACTGTCTCTCCACCGCTCCGAACCGAAGACACCGCATTACCGGCGACTCCGATTCCAGACATAACTCCGACGCCAGTTATAGACTTTCCTCCGGATACCGAAACCGAGGAAATGCCCAAGACCATTGCTGTAGACAAGGTCACTCCTGCACGTGGTGCTGCCAGGCCTCCTATGGCCATGTCTATTAAGGCCTACACTAGGGCTAAGGTAGCCAGCAAAACTAAGCATATTACTTCTAAATCCTTACCTCAGCCGACTCCGGAGACACAAATTATGTCCATGGCGGCTGATTTAATTTCCATGATTAGAGGTTCACAGGCCCATCCTGAGAGAGCATCCCAGCCTCCTCCTGATAAAAGGCCCTGGGTTGAACCCTCTGACCCTACTCCTTCAGATGAAGACTCTGAGGGCTCTGTCCACTCTGATAGCCAGGAAGAGCTCTTCCAGACTTATGAGGACTCGGATGCAGAAGATTCCATCCCTTCGGCCTCCCCTCCTGAGGATATTTCTTTTGGGGAAGTTCTGCACACCATGAGGGAACATTTCAAGTGGCAGGGTCAGGAATATTCTGATTCTAGGAAACGCCTTAGGACTTTCCTTATGAAGCCTCAGCACAGGCCCTTAGCTATTCCTCCTGTACTTGATGTTCTGGATGATTTGTATTCTGACTCTAGTGCTACCCCTGATTCTCTTCCTCCTGCTCCAGCCAAGCCAGATAGGTATTACAGGGTCCCAGAAACTCATTCCCATTTATTCAGGGCCCATTCTGCTGATTTGGAAACTATTTCACAGGGGCCTAAAGGAGTTTCAGCCTCCACCTCAAAAATCCTTTGCCCTCCAACAGGGAAGCAAGGTCATTAGAGAGATGGGGCAAAAAGGTTTACACATCCACTACCTTATCTATGAGAGCTTTAAATTGCCTTTTTCATATGTTACAATATCAGGATTATCTCTTAGAAGATTTACAAAAAACATTAGCTTCTCCTGATCCTTTAGACAGGAAGACTTTGCAGGAAGCTGTACATAACACTCAGCAAATAAGCAATCACTTCCTGCAGTGTGGATATGATGCACTGGAAGCTTCATGTAGGGCAGCTATGACAGGGGCAGTGATTCGTAGACATGCTTGGTTAAAAGATCAACCTCTACCAGTTCATGTAAAAGCAAAACTTCTGGATGCACCTCTGGAAAAGAACAAGCTTTTTGGTGCAAATGCTAAGGATGTGTTAAAGACCATCGAAGAAAAAGCAAAATCAGTTCAGACTGTGAAAGATTTCCTCCAGGTTCAACCCCCAGATTCAGTAGGAATTGGCCTTCAAAAAACTGGTCCTTTCCTAATCCAGAAAAGTTTCAAAGGGGTAAGAACAGACGTGGCCAAGGAAGAGGCCAATACAGAGGCCCTTACAGGGGACGACAATGGCAGCCAGGAAACCAAAGAAGTGACACAGGGGTTTCACCTGCCCAACAACCACAAACTCAATGACTTTCCTCTACTACCGCCTACCAGGGAACAACTAGAAGCTCCCTTGGGCGGGAAATTATCTCTGTTTGCAGAAAACTGGCACAGACTGACAAAGGACAAATGGATTTTGGACATTGTAGACCGAGGGTACAGGTTTCATTTTCATACCTTACCAAGAAAACAAGCCATGCCAAACCTACCACAAAATCAAAGGGCAGAGGCTATCAAACAAATCACTCTGCTGTCTCGAATGAAAGCAATAGAAAGAGTTCCACTCAAGACTGTTCCTTGTTCCAAGAAAAGAATCTCAATGGAGACCATTACTGGACTTGTCCGCATTAAACACCTTTCTCATAGTACCAAAGTTCAAAATGCTGACTCTACAGCAACTCCTTCCCATGCTGGGCAAGGAGTCGTGGCTGATTACTCTGGACCTCAAGGAGGCATACCTGCATGTCCCTATCAGACACTGCTGCAGAAGATACCTCAGATTTCTTGCAGGGCCAGAGCATTATCAATTCTCAGCATTGCCATTTGGCTTATCTACTGCGCCCAGAGTATTTACAAAATGCCTGGCTTCAGTAATTGCTCATTGCAGGCTCCAGGGTATACAAATTTACCTGTACCTGGACGACTGCCTCATACAAGCAGATGACAAATTGATGTTGACAAGAAACCTGGATTATGTCATACGATTACTTCAAGTTCTGGGATACACAGTCAACTTCCAAAAGTCAAGACTGCAGCCATCCCAGCAAATCTTCTTAGGAGCCAAACTAGACACAGCCTCTCAGATGGCTTACCTGACAGAAGACAAGCAAGAGAAGTTAACTCATTACTTCAAAAGTTTAGCAAAACTCACCCAGATGACTGCAAGGAGATTCCTACAGGCCCTGGGTTACATGGCATCCTGCATTCTACTGGTTCCATTAGCAAAACTACACATGCGAAAGCTTCAATGGTACCTAAAAAGCATTTGGTCTCAACACAGCAACAACTTGGAGACAATCATACCACTCATTCCCTGCCTACAAAAGGAATTCCTATGGTGGGCCTCGGTGAGCCAGGAAAACACAGGTATGTCATTCAAGAAACCACAGATAACACAGACCATGACTACAGACGCCTCAGACCTTGGATGGGGGCGCACATGGAAGGCAGGTGTATACAAGGACAATGGTCTCCAAAGGAAACACATCTGCATATAAACCAAAAGGAAATGCTGGCAGTAATGCATGCCATCGAGGCTTTTCAACACCAACTCCAGCAAGGCCATTTAATGATACGGACAGACAACACCACTGTGATGTGGTACATAAACAAGCAGGGGCACCCACTCTTACCCCTTTGCAGACTGACAATGCAGCTTTGGGAGAAATCACTGAGCTTAAACATCCAGTTACAATCCCAGTTTGTTCCAGGAAAGACAATGTGTTGGCGGACAGCCTAAGCAGGAATTTCACAGATCCACACGAGTGGAGGTTACATCCGAAGGCCTTCAGACAACTCACTTGACATGGGGCAAGCCAGAAGTGGACCTATTTCCCTCTCACCTCAACCATCTTCTACCAAAATTTTGCACAAGGACATACCATCCAAAAGCTTGGAAAATAGATGCCCTCTCATTCAACTGGAACTCCCTAGCAATCTATGCATTCCCACCTCTGCCACTGATGACCTCAGTACTACTAAAGATCAAAGCAGAGAAGCCCAAGGGAATCATAATAGCTCCGGATTGGCCAAGACAACACTGGTACCCACTACTACGGAGCATATGTCACACCAGGAGGTGGGCCCTCCCCCAGTGGCCTCTACTTTTGACTCAACACAATTTCAAAACACCGCATCCAAACCTTCAGACACTGCAGCTAACAGCTTGGGAGATCCCATAAATAACTTCAGCTTATCTCTCTCTAAGGAAGTTCAGCGGATCCTAACAGAGGCTCGAAGACCATCCACCAGAAAGGTTTACTTAGCAAAGTGGAAAAGATACAGCAATTGGAATACCAGCAAGGGACATGATGCTTCATTGCTGAACATCCCACTTATCTTGGAATATTTGGCAGATATGTTAAAGAACGGCCTCTCATATTCTTCCATAAAGATACATGCATCTGCTATTTCAGCTAGATACAACACTGATCTTCCTGTTTTCTCTCTCCCCTTACTAAGACAATTCCTCAGGGGAATCAAGAACATTAAGCCACCAAGAAAGGACCCAGTGCCAGCCTGGGACCTCAATTTTGTCTTAGAAAAACTGACTCTACCTCCTTTTGAGCCAGCAGCTTCAGTTGACTTGCAATTTCTCTCATGGAAGACAGCTTTCCTGTTGGCAATTACCTCAGCAAGAAGGGTCTCGGAGCTACAGGCCCTAATGGCAATACCACCCTTTATTATTTTCCACAGAGACAGGGTTTCATTAAGGACCAACCCTACTTTTATGCCAAAGGTGTTATCTAGGGTTTCTCTAAATCAAGCCATTCATCTGCCTGCTTTCTTCCCCAATCCTGAGAATAAGGGGGAAAGACTTTTGCATACCTTGGACATTCACAGACAACTTCGATACTACCTGGACAGAACCAAGGCCAGTAGGAAGTCTGAACAACTTTTTGTAGCTTACGCCCCTGCAGTCTAGGGAAAAGCAATTTCAAAACAGACTATTTCTAAATGGATTGGACATTGCATCAGATTTTGTTATTCCTTTCATGGAAAGACTGTTCCAGCCAATGTCAGACCACATTCCACCAGAGCTACAGCCACCTCTACAGCATTTTTAAGAGGGGTGCCTACCAAGGACATTCTAGAAGCTGCTACATGGAGCTCCGTGCATACATTCTCCAAACACTACAATCTCCCTCTATATTCCAGATCCAGGGCAGGCTTTGCTTCGGCAGTCCTGCAGGGTTTGATTGCCACACCATCTCTTTCCTAGTGCATACCTCCTCCCCCAGCTAAGCTATGGTATTCTACCCACATGTTATGACTGCAGTTGCATTCTTGAAGGACATAGTACAGTTTTGTACCTACCATAAATGTAGATGTCCGATAGACATGCAACTGCAGTCGGATTTACCCTCCCTCCATACCCCTCTATGCCTAGGGTCCACTCCTATCCCTGTTACTCTTAGCTGGGGATATCTGTTACGGTGTATTTGTTTTATTGCTCATTTATTTGTTTGGAATCCTGTTTTTGTCTTCCAATTTGATTACAGCCTTCCTTGGAGGGCACCTGGCATCTGGGGCAAGAAACACTGAAGAAAATGGCGTCGGCTGATGCTTATGTACTCCAGCCGCTCTGACGTCGGAGAGAAATGCGACATCAGCCAACGTCGGACCCAGACTTTGGAATCCGGCCGACCGAGGGCTGCCTGAGGCAGGACAACCCACATGTTATGACTGCAGTTGCATGTCTTATCGGACATCTACATTTATGGTAGGTACAAAACTGTACTTTTTTCATTATTTTAGTTTATATACTCCTTCAGTGTTAAACTTATTGCAAACATTTCTGAGTACATTTGATTTATTTTTTCCTCTAAATTACTGGAAGACAGCTCTTGAACCAAAGCTGAGGCTTAAATTTTTTTCTGAACAGCTGCAGGATTCTTCCCAGCCAGTGTTTTCTCACTACCTTTTCTGGTTGATTTTCTTTCAGGTTCTCTAAATGTCTTCTTTGCTGGCATTCGGTCAGGTGTACATACTAACCAGTAATTGAGTTTTACTCAAGCTGACAGTATCACTGGCTGTTATTTCTAATTTTCTCTCTTCACAGTGGGAGAGCTGAAATTTAAGCTGTAGATCAGTGTGCAGCCATCTTCTAAGTCTGATCAATTATTTTAATATTTGTGCTGGTACATCTGTTTGCATGCTGTGTGATCAGGTTAGCAGGGTGGAATCTCTGTCTTTCTGTCTCTCTCATAAGTAGCACTTGAGTGTTATGCCAAAACATTTCTCTTCAGAGATAGCATACTTCACTTCTCGATGAGACAAATTTCTGCTAAGGAAGCAAAGTGGATGCTGTTTCCCATTATGTGCATGTTATAAAACAGTACAGCACTTAGCACCAATGGCTCAGAAGGAATGTATGGAGGAGGAAGCAGCAGTCCATTAGTCGCCTAAATGCTTGTTTCTCGTTACCCTTCCACTTGTGCTTCTGATTAAGTGAGGTTTGTTGGGAGCATACTAGAGTGATGAAATCTGGAATGCATTTATTGTACCATGCCAAACCTTGAAATCCTTTGGCTAGTTTTTTGGTTGTGGTATATGGTCAGTCCTGGGTAGCTGTTATTTTATTGGTTCTGGAGTCTTACCACCCCTTGTCCATTCTTATATCAAGTGCTTGGGATATGCCATCTCCAGCTGGCACCTAACAGCTTACAGTTGGAAAGATTTGTGGTAAGTCTGCCAGTTTGAGCAAGTCCCAAATGGCTTAGACTTTGGGCATGCATTTTTTTATCCTTACTGAATATTGCCACATCTTTCAGGTAGGCAGTGGCATAGCTGGTGTGGTGTCATAAAATCCTATCCATTGTATATTGGAAGCTTGTAGTGGTGCATTACAACCCAAAGAGAAGCATCTTGTACTGAAATATGCTGTCTGGATTCAGTAAATCACTTTTACTTTCTTAGTCAGAGTTGTTTGCCTCTGTAGTCAGGCTTTTGCCCTTTCCCAATGTCTTGGTTATCTCATTCACCAGCATATCTGTGGATGATAAACATAAACAGATTTTCTAGGCTACTTCATCTTAAAGAGCTGACACAGCTCCTTCATGACTTTGGTCGTAAGAAGGGGTGCCTTGGTTGATCAGGATCATTTTTGGGTATTTCATGTAAACTTCTGCTCTGACTCCTTGGCTGTGGCGTTTGCTGTAACATTGTGGAGTTGCATGGCCTCTGGGTAGCTTCTAGTTTAGCAGTCTTAACCAAAGACCATGCTGTATCCATTGCTGTTCCATTGGATAGTACCTTTGTTATGGGTGGTAGTACCGAAACAATTGAAATCCCTTTACTGGGTGCCATGTTTTGGCACTCTGGTCAAGAGACTCAAAATCTTTCTACAGCAGTTAAAAAGCTGCCAGGAAAACCTTCACAATTTCCTTTCCTTAGTTTTCTGTTCTAACAAGTGCCCCTCCTCCAGGACTCTGTGGCATTTTACTGAGATGTATGCATTTGTTAATTTCACTGGGGTAGAACACAGATCCATTTTAGCCTGGAGATGCACAACTGCAAAAACAATTGACAGTTCAAATTTACAACAAAATTATGTAAAATAATACAAGAGTCCAGATTTTTGAGTACAGTGTTGCAGCATAGAAACAGTGTACACCTTGTTTATATTCAACATTTGGAATTTCATGTGAAATGAAAAATAAAAGGAAGATTGAGTAGGGGGAGTGATGGAGAGGAAGATTGAACAGCAATGTAGATGGTGTTTTTATAGGATCATTGGAGGTTACTAGGCTAATGGCCCTGGGGCCCTTAAAAACCTAGCCAGGAGTTTATCCCCCAAAAAAGAAACCTCAGTCAGCACCTGTCTCAGTGAGAGACACAGGTGGAACCCCTGGGACAAATTTGTGGTTTCCCATCCACCCATCAAGGTTGTGCTTGAAAGAGGGTCAGTGAGGTACTCTGTTTGACTTGTATGGGAAGTCTATTCTTGAGACAGGGCGGCCTCTGGGAGACCAGCCTGTCTCTCCAGCAGATTTTGTTGATGTCGCATATTAGATTTAGGCCGTTCGAGTAGGTAATGCACAAGAAGTTAGACTTGCGGATATGGAGCATCTCTAGTAGGGCAGGGTCCGATATCGCCTTGCAGGCGAGACACAGATCACCTCTGAGCAATCTGTACAGTACCGAGTAGAGTGATAGTGATTTAAGCCCGTCTGCATAGGACAGGTGTTGGAGGCCATGGATTTTCATTGTGAAGTATTTCTGTGGCCTTTCCAGTCAGTGTAGGTGTGTGGAGAGGTACATACCAAATGAGGCATTATACTCCATTATTGGTCTAACGAGGGAGGAGTACAGAGAGGTAATAGCCTCTTTTTTTCTGGATGCAATCCCTTTACTAATGAACCAAGTAAAAGGTTTTTCTTACCACTGCCACTACATGATGGTTGAATGTGAGATTGTCAACCTAAGTACCCAGGTCTCTCCCCACAGATTGTGTGCTTAGGGAGTTGCCGTTGATGTGGTAGTCATTAGGGGCAGTGTTTTTGCCGAATGGTATGATAATATATTTTTTTGCGTTTAACTTAAGGCCGTAACTTTGGCACCAGTCATTTGTTGCTGTGAGACCCTCTTGCAGTATGTCAGCATCATTTGGGGAGTCAGTGACAGTGCCTAACTTGCAGTCGTCCTCAAATTTAGTCAGCCACAGGCCTTTTGTTTTTGCCTGGACCTCTGAGAAGATGCCAAACAATAGGTGGTCCCAGGACAGATCCCTGGGGAACACCACTAGTGACAGGTCTGCTGTTTGAGGTGGAGGCACCTATTTTGACCTTGTTGGTCCTATTGTTGAGCCAGTTGACTACCTACCTGATGGCATAGGGATTTATGCCAGGTTGTGTTATCTTTTCGATGATGCCTAAGTGGGGGATTGTGGCAAAGGCCTTGGCCAAGTCAAGGTAAGCTGTATGTATTGACTTTCTCTCAACCAGGGCCTTGGTGACTGTCTCAAAGAAGTCAGCCAGGTTCAATAGGCAAGATCTGCCCTTGATAAATCCGAACTGGGTGGGGTCAAGTGCTTGGAGATTGCCTATGTCTTTGTTTATGAGATCCATAATAATACGCTCCATGACTTTACAGATCAGACTTGTCAAGCTAATGGGGCGATAATTTCCAGAGTCAGTATTGGCACCACCTTTTTGCAAGGGGATGACAATGGAAGTTCTCCACTCTGCTGGAATGAAGCCTTTACTTGGGCTGTGGTTGAATAGGGTGCTCAATGGTGAAGATAGTTCTTGCTGGAGATAGTGCAGAATGCAGCCTGGGATGCTATCTGGTCCCATGAAAGCGGTGTTCTTTGCCTTCGATAGGGCCTTTAATACTTGATCTATGGAGATGTGAGGTGTGGGACAAGTATCAGGGATATCGGATGGGCCTTTGGGGGAGATAAGTTCAGCACAAACCACCCCCTATCTGCAAGCAGATTGGCTAATTCAGCAGGATCAGTGTAAGTGGTACTGTTAAGTACAAATTCGGAACAAACCTGGGCTTGGCCATGGAGGTTCCTGGGTTCCTGACTTAACTGAAGAAGGCATTCTGGTTTCCCTTTTTTTCGGAGGCTGGTTTCAATTGATAATTGGCTTTGGAAGTTTTCAGTAGTTATCTAATTTGCTTGTTGAGGCTGAGGAGGGAGGTTTTCCAGTTTGGAATTTGTTCCCTTTTACCCTTGGTCAACAGATTCTTCCTTTTGCTGTAAAGCCTGTTGATAGAGGATGTCCAACAGACAGGATTGTGTTTCCTTGAGGAGCAGGTTTTAGTTCTGTTGGTTATGGCGGAGTCCATGCAGTTGTACAGGTGCTTTTTTCACTAGTACGGCATTAATGTAATAGGTTTTAAATGAAGCATTATTTGTAATGGTTACTTTAGTATTGCAGTTAGGTGACTCTGCTCTTGATGTAGCATTTACATTGAACCTTTTTAAGAAAGTGCTTTTTTTAGTTTGTATCTGAATGGAAGTAAACATGGCATAATTTTTTTATGGTTAGGAAGGAATTCGGAATTTGTGAAAGCATAAACTGAGAAGGAGTGCCTTGTGATTTTAGTTTGAGGGGGCTTAAGGTCTGGAGTTGATTGTGAAAGAGACCTCTGGTTGTAAGGGGATGTGTGTGTCTGTGTATTTGCAGAGTAGAGATAAGATTGTAGATGGATGAAGTTATAGAGCAGGGTTGTCCTGTTTGGGACAGGTAGCCTTTTTGCCTTTGTAGTATGGAGTAGTAGTGCTGACTTATTGTTAAAAAGGTTATAGGCGTGTACATGATGATGGTTATAGTAGTAGTAATAGTAAGAAGGAGAATATTTTGTTGTTTTTGCATGCCTTTTATACTTCCACTGTATGTCTACCTTCAGCCTTCCCTTGCCACGCTAGTTATTCCATTCATTTCCCTTCACCAGGATGAGGGTCTGTCATTTAGACATCTATCCGGAGGTGTATTGCATTTTTTTTTATATTTACTCCCCAGTCCTTGCTGCTCCCTCAGGTAGGTCCAGGCAAGAGGTGTGCAGTGGGCTGTCCACAGAGGATGATTCCTCCGTTCTGTAAGGATTTTCCCCTCCAAGCAGCCTTGGCACTCCCCTCAATGCACAAGCAGTGGTCTCTTCTGTCTCCACCACGGAGATTGCACCACACAGTGTACCCAGAGTATATGAGAATCCCTTCCTCAGCCCTCTGGGAGAGGTAAGAGGGCTATGTCCTCTCACTCCTTCACCTCCTTGCCTGGATGTTTCAATGTTAGGGTGACTAATCGAACTGTGGTTACCTGGGTCACAGTAAGGGCTCTCCCTTGTGCCTGAAAACCTGCAGATATTATATAAAGTTGATTTTTTTCTGAAGTAGTGACCAGTGTTAGGAAGCCCATATTCAGATTATGGTAGAAGGACTCCACCTCCTAGGACTACTGTATTACCCAAGGTAGAACATGAGACATCTTTTTAGCCCTGGATAAAGAGCTTGTAATTTGTCTTTTGTAACTTGAATGTGGTGCTGAAAGTTGAATAATGGGTCTAACCAAATACCTACGTATGTGTATTGATGTAAAGCCTCTATAGGGTCGCTGTTATTAATAGTGGTCAAGTTTGTTGTGTTTTTTGTAAGTGTGTGGGGGTACCCAAAAGCATTGTTTTGGATTTCCTTCACTGCTAAGTATGAGATTATGCTTTACTAGTCAGTAACTTAAAACTGTGAAATTTTATTCTTGTTTTTTTAGGACAAAGTGAGATGCCAGATCTGTAAATAACCATGTTGTTTGCATAAAGGATTATGGGAAGGTGGGGAAAACCAATAGGCAGCTTCTTTATGAATAAGGAAAACAAAGTGGAGAAATAACACAGAACATTGAGGGACACCCTTATTTAGGATTGTGACGGAGAATGGACTGTACTCTGAGATGTAATGACAGTATTCAGTCTTAAAGGCCCCCATTCACATGTACTGTGTGTGAAAGAGCTTTCTGAAATAGTTTCAGCTGTTTGAAACAATCTCAAAGAGAATATTGGGAAGACCGACTCAACTACTGACCTTCAAGAAAACATTCATAGACCATCTTCAAATTGATGATATGCAAATGCTACAGAGACATGGGCTAACACATTAGTGCACTGGTTCTTGGGTTCCTCTGTACCGTTTGCCAGTGTCATCCATACATCACAACTTAAGAAGAGTAAGTCTGTAGTAGACAGTTGCCTGAGCATGACATTGAAGAGTGTAGAGCCTTCCAAAGATTCACTCCCTAAAACTCTTAGATATAGATAGCATTTCCTTCAACACCGTTTCAACAGCAAGAGGTTCCAGGCCTTCACCTGGTCTGTGATGGTGTCTGCAGGCTCATTATTGGCATTTATTGTCCTCCTGAAAAGAAAATGTGAAGACAGAAAGGGATGTGGGTAATGAAAAGCAGACCTCTGTTGTTCTGGCCTGGGGATGTAGCTCCTAGTGAGGCACTTTTATATCCCGGACTGTACATCTGTTCACCCTGAAGCCTCTTGGGAAACCCTTTGAAAGTTGTCACACAAAAGAAGCTAGCACATCCTGCTTTGCCAGTGAACCAAGACTGCCTTTTGTAGATGCCCATGCATATCCAAGGAGCTGAAATGGTGGCCCAGACAAGTGAAACAAAATGTGAGTCCTTTTGGGAAATCCTCACCTCAACCAGACTTTGATAACAGATGCTTCAGACCCATCTTGGGGAGTATGCAAATTGATGTGTAGGATATTAGGACTGTGGAATGCAAACCCAAAGGTTCATAGGTAGGTACTAGGCTATCTGCCCGAGGGCATTTATAAGCCTATCCAGAGTGTGTCTGCTTTCGCCGCCCCATTGATTCATTAACTGATCCCAGGGGTGTATTTTCTGTTACCCAGCCACTCGTCAAGGTTTCTTTTTGAAGAGTGTTAGTGAGGGGCTCTGCCTGATGTATTTGAAATTTTGTTCCAAAGCATGGGGAGTCACTGTGACAGGAATCTGTCCCTCCAGCATGTTCTATTTATTGTTGTGGCGAGGTTTAGCTCACTAGACCGCGTGGCTCGTAGTGACTTGGATTTCGTTAGGTGAAGCATATCCATCAATTCTGAGTTGGACATGGCTTTGTAAGTCAGGCAGAGATCACCTCTGAGTAAGCGATATGCCACTGAGTACAGCTGGAGTTTTTTCAGTCGGGCTGCATATGTTTGAGGCCAGTAATCCTCTTGGTGAGGTACTTTTGTGGTCTTTCCTGCTGTTGGAAGTGTCCTGTGAGGTACATCCCAAGGGGGGCATTATACTCTATGATGGGTCTAATGAGTGACGAGTAGAGGGGCACTATAACCTCTTTATTTCTAGATGCAAAGCCTTTAGTAATTAGATGGGCCACATAGAAGGATTTCCTAACTACTTTGGCAATATGATTGTTCAAGGAGAGATTACTATCTACCTGGGTCTCCACATCTCTTATTACCTCTTCTGTATTAAGGGGGCTGCCAACTATGTGGTAATTTGTGGGTGTTTTGTTTTTCCCAAATGGAATGACTATGCATTTTTTGGCATTTAGCTTGAGGCCATGACTTTGACACCAGGTGTCCGTCTCAGTAAGGCCCTTTTGGAGGATGTCCGTGTCAGCCGGAGTCAATTATGGCTCCCAGTTTGCAGTCATCGGTGAACTTGGTTAGCCGTAGTCCTGTGTTTGCCTGTACTTCTGAGAAGTTTATGCCGAACAGTAGGGGTCCCAGGGCCTTGCCTTGCGGGACACCACTTGTGACTGGTTTAGAGTCGGACCTAGAGCCTGCTATTCTTACCGTGTGAGTTCTGTCTGTAAGCCAATTGGCAACCCATTTCGTGACGTAGGGGTTTATGTTCAGGCTGGTGGGTTTTTCTGTAATACCCGAGTGGGGAATGGTGTCAAAAGCCTTGGCAAGGTCAAGGTAGGCTGTGTGAACCACCTTTCCTTAGTCTATAGCCTTGGTGACTGTCTCGAAGAAGTCAACCAGGTTTAGTAGGCATGATCTGCCCTTAACAAAGCCGAACTGGGTCGAGTAAAGTGTTTGGAGGTTCCCAATGTCTTTGCTAATGAGTTCCATGATGCGCTCCATAGCCTTGCAGACCAGGCTAGTCAGGCTTATGAGACTATAGTTACCAGGGTCAGTTGTGGCCCCTCCTTTGTGGAGAGGAATAACAGTTGCTGTGCGCCAATCTATGGGCACGTAGCCTGTGGAGAGGCTGAGGTTGAACAGCGTGTTTAGGTGGGGGGTTAGTTCGTTCTGTAGTTCGTGCAAGACGCTGCCTGGGACACCATCTGGTCCCAATGACGCTGTGTTTTTGGCTTTTGAAAGGGATGTTTTCACCTGTGCGTCTGTGATTTTGGGACACTACACTTTTCCGGTATTGATGTTCATCGTGCATACAGCTGCAGTCATAACAGATGGGTTATCCTGCCGTCAGGCGGGTCCTTGGTCGGCCGAATTCCAAAGTCTAGGTCTGGCATCGGTTGTCGTCACTTCTTCCCTGACGTCAGTGCGGCAGGGGTATAAAAGAACCAGCCGACGCCATCTTCTTCAGTCTTTCTTGCCGCGCGGTGCCCGAAGCAGAAGCAGTTCGCAAGTGCCGGTCAGCCAGCTCCTGAGATTTACAAAATATTTCAGCCGAAGTCTTCTTGAAAGCTAAGTACCCCGTTGGGGAAACTTTTCTTGCCTCAGACCGATGTCAGACAAAGTTAATAATTGCATTTCATGTGGGAAGCAAATACCGCTTAAGGATTTTCATTCTTTCTGTATTCCTTGCTTAGGCCCAGACCACAACGTCTCGGCCTGCCGTTTTTGTGCTAGATTTAACAAACGCACTATTAAGCGTCGGGCGGAGTTCGCCCACCACTATTTTGGTAAAAAAATTTAATTACATTATGTCGTCGGATACTCCGACTCCAGTTTTGAGTAAAAGACGCAAAGATAAGGACCGACATATGAGGTCCGCGACTTCTACCGACACCACGCTAAAGCCGACTACCGGTGCTCTGGTTCTCAGCGAAGCGCCTACGTAGTCCCTGAGTACCGATGACGCTTCATTACCGGTGTCTTCTGTGCCCGAGGTTGCAGGCTCCTTGGCCCCCATTCCGACTACAGATACCGACGCCACTCTTGGCAGGGAAACTCAGAGTTTAGACAGGCCTGCCACTTCTCAAGGTGTCTTCAGGCCTTCCTCCTTTTCCATTAAGGCCTTCACAAAATCTAAAGCAGCCATGAAAACTAAAACACAAGGACCACAGACCCCCTCTCAAGGCCCCATGCCTAACAAATCAGATGCTCAAAATGGCTGAGGATTTGATTACTCTTATCAGGAGTTCTCAACCCCCCTCGGACAAAAGGCCCAGATTGGAGGAAGACTACCCTTCCTCAGATCAAGCCTCTATTACCTCAGAACATTCTGAGGACCAGGAATATTCATATTCCCCTTTTGAAGACTCTGATGCTGAGGAGTCCATTCCCTCGGTCTCCCCCCCTGAGGACTATTCTTTTGGGGAAACCCTACATACCTTGAGGGAACACTTTCACTGGGAAGGCCAAGATTACTCAGATTCCAAGAAAAGGCTCAGGGATTTTCTCTTGCTTCCCCAGCACAGGCCTCTGGCTATCCCTCCTGTCTTAGATATATTAGATGATGTGTACACAGAAGCCAGCCTCAACCCAGATTCTTTACCTCCAGCTCCTGTTAAACCTGACCGGTATTACCGGGTTCCTGATTCACACCAATTCCTATACAAAAGCCATGCTGCTGACACAGAAACTATTTCACAGGGTCCCAAGAGAATTAAGGCCTCTACTGCTAAAAACCCATTACCTTCAGAGAGGGATTCCCGAGCTTTAGAAAGGTGGGGGGAAAAAGGTGTACACCTCGGCCACTTTAACCATGAGGGCATTAAACTGTCAGTTCCATATGTTAAAGTATCAACAGTTTTTGTTATCTCAGTTGAAAAGCAAAATGACACAACCTGAGCAACCAGATTTAAAGGAGTTGCAGGATTTATTGCATAGTGCAGAGCAAGTGGGTAAACATACCTTGCAGTGTGGTTTTGATGCTTTAGAGGCCTCATGTAGAGCTGCTGTTACAGGGTCTGTCATACGTAGACATGCTTGGCTCAAAGAGCAAACCTTACCAGAGCATGTCAAAGCTAAATTACTAGATGCACCTCTTCAAAAAGATGTATTGTTTGGTGTTAAAGCTGAGGAGGTACTAAAGAAAATGGAGGAAAAGGCAAGATCAATGCAAACAGTGAAAGATTTCCTACACGTACAGCCTCCACGTTTCAGTAGAAACTGGCCTTCAAAAAATTGGTCCTTTCCAGCTGTGGACAGACCTCAGAGGCAGATACAGGCGCCCGAGGGGTAGAGGGCAATCTCAAGGATCATTCAGAGCCAGACAATGGCAAGCACCTACCCCAAGAGGTGGAGAAAGATCACAGTCATTCAGAAAGCAGACACAATGACTTTCCCCTTTGCATGCCAAGCAAAGCTTTAATGGCAGCACCTTTAGGCGGAAAACTGGCATTATTTTCAAAAAACTGGCATATTGTCACAAAAGACAAATGGATCCTGGACATTATATAGACAGAGGCTACAGATTCCACTTAAACACCCTTCCAAAAATGAGAGGCATGCCAAACCCGCCACAAAATCAAAGGGCAGAGGCACAAAAACAAATTTCAGCTCTCATGGACATGAAAGCTATTCAAGAGGTACCTGCAAAAGAACAAGGTCAAGGTTTTTATTCCAGACTATTCCTGGTACCAAGGAAGGACAAAGATTGGAGACCTATTTTAGACCTATCCATCCTAAACACATATTTACTCGTACCAAAATTCAAGATGCTCACATTACAGCAGCTTCTTTCCATGCTGGGCAAGGAGTCTTGGCTGGTAACATTGGACCTCAAGGAGGCATACCTGCATGTCCCTATCAGACAAGATTGCAGAAGATACCTCAGATTTCTTGCAGGTTCAACCCATTATCAATTCTCTGTATTGCCCTTTGGCTTATCTACTGCACCCAGAGTGTTTACGAAATGCCTGGCATCAGTAATTGCCTTCTGCAGACTTCAAGGGATACAAATATACCCATATCTGGACGACTGCGTGATCCAAGCGGACAGCAAGCACATACTTCTGAAACACCTGGCGTTTGTAATAAAACTGTTTAACTTTCTGGGATACACAGTCAACAAAAAGAAATCAAAACTAATACCCTCTCAAACAATAATTTTCCTGGGTGCCAGCTTGAATACAAACACCCAGATGGCCTACCTCACGCTAGAGAAGTAAGGGCAACTATCTCAGTACTTCAGCAAAATGGCAACCTTCACCAGGCTGACTGCAAGGAAAGTCCTGCAGGCTCTGGGATTCATGGCATCTTGCATCCTGCTGATCCCATGTGCAAAGCTGCATATGAGGAAACTTTAATGGTACTTAAAAAACTTATGGTCTCAACACAGCCACAGTTTGGAAACAATTATACCACTCATTCCATGTCTTCAAAAGGAATTTCTGTGGTGGGCTCAAGCATGCCAAAGAAACATAGGTCTCCCCTTCTGCATACCTCAAGCAAATCAAATCAAATCATCACAACAGACGCCTCGGACTACGCCTGGGGGGCGCACATGACAGATCAGTGCATTCAGGGAAAATGGTCCCAAAAAGAGAAGCACCTACACATCAATCAAAGGAAATGCTAGCAGTGCAAAATGCTATTATGGCCTTCAAAGACCTACTGCATCCAGGCCAGCTATTGATAAGGACAGACAACACCACAGTGATGTGGTGCATAAACAAACAGGGAGGAACTCATTCATACCCCCCGTGCAGACTAGCCATGTCCCTTTGGAACACGGCTCTGGAATTGCAAATCCAACTTCAAGCACAATTCCTGCCAGGGAAGGAAAACACACTGGCAGACAGCCTAAGCAGAAATATGACAGATCCACACGAATGGAAGTTGCATCCTCAAGTTTTTTCAAAGATAACTCAGGCATGGGGACAGCCAAACATAGATCTCTTTGCTATCCACAGAAATTACCAAGTGAAAAAATTCTGCTCAAGGACCTATTATCCACAGGCCTGGAAAGTGGATGCACTTTCTTTCAATTGGACAACATTGACAGTCTATGCCTTTCCACCTCTTCCTCTGCTGCCCAAACTTCTATTAAAAGCCAGAGCAGAGAGGCCAAACATGATTCTCATTGCTCCAGACTGGCCAAGACAACACTGGTATCCACTACTGAAGAGCCTGACTCATTCCCCGCCATGGATCCTGCCTCTAGTGCCACTTCTGTTGTCCCAGCACAACTTCAAAACTCTTCACAGTCAGCTGAAAACCCTCAATCTAGCCGCATGGAGAATCCCTTGATTTCCCAGCAGACCCTCCTCTCCAAGGAGGTGCAGGATGTCATCTTGGAGGCCAGAAGACCTTCTACTAGAAAAGCCTACTCTGCCAAATGGAAACGGTTTTGTGCCTGGAATCAGAAAAAGGGCCAGAATCCTTGGGTAATAAATTTACCTCAAATATTACAGCACCTAGCTGAGATGTTAAATAGTGGACTTTCCTTCTCCTCCATCAAGATCCATGCTTCAGCCATTTCTGCACAATACAACACAGATCCTCCTTTATTCTCTCATCCTCTCTTAAGACAGTTCCTCAGAGGGGCTAAGAATGTAAAACCCCCAAGGAAACCACCAGTACCTGCTTGGGACCTCAACTTCATTTTGGAAAAACTGACCCTGCCTCCATTTGAGCCAGCTGCTTCAACAAAACTGCAATATTTGTCATGAAAAACAGCCTTCCTTCTGGCTATCACCTCAGCACGCAGGGTTTCCGAACTACAGGCCCTCATGACTGTGCAACCTTTCATCATTTTCCATCAGGACAGAGTTTCCTTACGAACCAACCCTTCCTTTATGCCAAAGGTAGTATCCAGTGTAGCCTTGAATCAGACTATCCACTTAACTACCTTTTACCCTAACCCACAAAACAAAGGGGAAAGACTACTACATTCCTTGGATATTCACAGACAACTTCGTTATTATTTGGACAGGACAAAGCCATTCAGAAAATCCGAGCAACTCTTTGTGACCTATGCTACAGGTGCTCAAGGAAAGGCCATCTCCAAACAGACAATCTCAAAATGGATAGCCCATTGCATACGCTTTTGTTACTCATTTCATGGAAAAACTGTGCCTTCAAGCATCAGATCCCACTCCACAAGGGCCACAAGCTACCTCTGCAGCTTTCCTCAGGGGGGTTCCTACCAATGACATTTTGGAAGCAGCCACTTGGAGTTCTGTGCACACTTTCTCCAAGCACTATCACCTTCCACTTTACTTTAAATCTAGAGCAGCCTTTGCCACAGCAGTCTTGCAGGGCATCCTTGCTCCTCCTAGTTCCACTTAGTGCCTGCCACCCCTTTTTAGCTTTGGGATTCTACCCATCTGTTATGACTGCAGCTGTATGCACGATGAACATAGTACAGTTTTGTACCTACCATAAATGTAGATGTTCAAGTTCTAATACAGCTGCAGTCCAGGTTTCCCTCCCTCCCTCCCCTCTTAGGACAGGCCTTATGACAAACACCTTCTCATACAACCTGATTGGGGTATTCTTTTATGGTGTATTTGCTTGCAAACTACTGTTTTTTGATTATTCTATATTGCATTATTACATAAGTTTATGTTTTGCCTTCCTTCTGGGGGCACCTGACATCTGGGGCAAGAAAAACTGAAGAAGATGGCGTCGGCTGGTTCTTTTATACCCCTGCCGCACTGACGTCGGGGAAGAAGCGACGACAACCGACGCCGGACCTAGACTTTGGAATTCGGCCGACCGAGGACCCACCTGACGGCAGGATAACCCATCTGTTATGACTGCAGCTGTATTAGCACTCGAACATCTACATTTATGGTAGGTACAAAACTGTACTTTGTGGGCCCTTTTGGAGGTGAAGTTTGCACTGAATCTATCTGCCAGGATGTTGGCAATATCAGTAGGTTCAGTATATTTTGTGCTGTTTTGCACTAGTTCAGTGCATATTTGCGAGTTGCCACTTAGATTCTTAACATAGCTAAAGAAGGCTTTGTGATTATCTTTTGAATCCTTGGCTATTTTTCTTTCGAAGTTAGCCTTGGATGATTTCATAAGGGACTTTAGTTTCTTACTGATACTGGTCAGGGATGTCTTTCCTTCTTGGGATTTGCTTTTTTTCTGAACTAGTTTCCTCCTTCTATTGTTTATTGCAGGGGTCCACCAAACTGGTTTCCTTCTCTTAGAGGAGTGAGTCTTGGTTTTGCTAACGATGGCACGATCCATGCATCTTTGTAGGCACTCATAGAGTGCATTTGTAAAGGTTTCTGCATCTTGAGCAGCATTATCCTTTAGCGTGGGGGATGTGAAACTTACAACCTCTGTCTTAAGTAAGGTGAAGTTTGCTTTAGAAAAGTTTTTTTACTGTGGTTTCCTTAGTTGGGGGTGGTGGTGTGGTGTGGACATCCAGAGTAATTAGTTTATGGTCTGATCTAACCAGTGAGTGGTTGACCTCTGGTGTGGAACACCCGTCTCCCATGTTGGTGATGACCAGGTCCAATATGTTTTCGCCTCTGGTAGGGGAGTTTACCAGCTGAACCAGGGCATTTGAATTGATGAAGTCCAGGAAGCGCTGGGCTTGGGAATTTGTTTTAGAGTAGTTTTCCCAGTGAATGGTAGGGTAATTGAAATCGCCCAATATCAGGGTGTTCGGTAGGACCTTCATGTTTTCCAGTGTCTCCAGAAAGGTGGAGTGGTGGTCCTGGGTCATGGAGGGTGATTTGTAGCAGGCCACAGTTTGCATTGCAGATGTGCCCGATGTTAGTTGCAGATGGATGATCTCAGAGGTATCATGCTGCACCACTAACCTGGAGGTGTAGGTATCCTTGATGAATATGGATACACCCCCTCCTTTTATGTTTTGGTCCGTGTTCTCTGGCCGAAATGTGTGGTATGAGTTGTAGTCCGGCAGTGCTGGGTTGCTCTCTGGAGCCTTGAACCAGGTTTCAGTTACTGCAAAGATGTCAACGTTCTCTGTACTGATTAGTGCTTTGAGCACATGTATTTTGAGATTTAAACTCCTGGCATTGAGTAACATAACTCTCAGTTATTTGTTAATTGTGCTGTTTACAGAGGTGAGTTTGACTTTTGAGACTTGCCTAAAAAAGGCACTATGGGGGCAGCAAGAGCCTTGGCCAGTATTCGAAAGCCTAGGGATGACAGGTGCAAGCCATAGGAAGAAGCATAGAAATGTGAAAGAGGTGATCGCCTGGATTCAGGCCCGGACAGATGATTTGCTCCAAGTAGTCACAGACAGTATTGTGAACTTGTCAAACATTATTTCTGAATGCATGTGTGCACCCCCCAAACAGATTTTCCACGAGGTTTAATGATATATTTTTAGTACCAGTACCCCTTTCTTGACTTTTTCAGTGCTTTCACTGGTTACACTATCGTAGCACATCAAAAAGCAGTGACTGGTTACCGTTAATGTAAGCCAGCCCTTATATTGTATGGTTGCAGTAACTTGAGCAGTAACTTTGAAAGGTAGAAGCTGACAAATGAGTTTGTACATACCCTTAAGTGAATAGTAAATCACCAGCCAAAAGCATTTAAAATGAAATATTAAAATTGTATCTGATGTTATTTTCATTCACTGCTCAATGTATGGGTTTAGATCTGACCCTGAGGTCCGACTTGGCCACCTTCTCTAGATTCTAGGATCTGACTCTTGAGCTCCTTCCTTACCCATAATGCCTCTCACCACTGCAGTACCTCAGATCTTGTTTTGCCGGTCTTCAGGTTCAGATGGGATTGTGATCTCTTGAGCCAGGGGTGTTAGTGAGTATAAATTAAAACTTGTTTTATTCCCTTGCCCTTTATAGCAGATGTCCTTCAAGGATGCATCTGCAGTCCTTACAAATGGGTTGTCCTGTCGTCAGGCAACCCTTCGGTTGGCCGGATTCCAAAGTCTGGGTCTGGCTTCGGCTGGTGTCGCACTTCACCCGACGTCATAGCTGCAGTTATTCGGGTATAAAGGCATCAGCCGACGCCATTTTCCTCTGTCTTTCTTGCCGCGTGGCGCCCGAAGCAGAAGCTGTTCGCAAGTGCCGGTCGGTCAGATCCAGAGATTACTACTACCGAATACTACTTCGAAGACTTCTAAAAAGCTAAGTACCCCGTTGGGGACTCTTTCTTGCCTCAGCTGATGTCAGAGAAAGTTAATAACTGTTTATCCTGTGGGAAACAAATACCTCATAAAGATTTCCACTCCTACTGTATACATTGCTTAGGCCCAGACCACGACGTAGCAGCTTGTCTAGCCTGCTCTTCTTTTAACCGACGGACGCTCAGACGTCGGTCGGAGTTCGCTGAACAAATTTTCGGCTCTGATTTTGCCTACATTATGCCGTCGGATCCTCCGACAGTGCAAATTACCAAAAAACGAAAAGAAAAGGACCGACACTCGCGGTCCGCGGTCTCGGCCGAAACCGCGATTAAGCAAACCGCGAGTGTCTTGGTTTCGGCCGAAACCGAGCAAGCGGTTCTTTCTCCAGCTGAAACCATGCCTTCTACCGAAGCCTCTTCTAACCTGGCAGAATCTGCTTCTGAAAATCAGCCTTCGGTTGCGGTTTCCCAGGATTTATCAGGTACAATTCCCCTGGATATTTCAACCCCTGCACGTGGAGCTGCTAGGCCTCCTGCAGCCATGTCTATTAAGGCCTTTGCCAGGGCCAAAGCAGCCAAAGTTTCAAAATCTGTGCCTGCCAAACCTCCCCCACACAGGCCCAGCACTAGCTCTCATATGCTATCCTTGGCTGAGGATTTAATTTCTTTAATTCGTGGTTCCCAGCCCCATCCAGACAGGTCCTCTCTTCCTCCTCCAGAAAAGAGACCTAGAGCAGAGCCCCCTGAACCAGTATCCTCTGATGGCTCTTCTGATGAATCAGAACATTCAGAACTTCCTGAGGCTTCTTATTCTCCTTACGAAGACTCTGATGCTGAAGAGTCCATTCCTTCAGCCTCTCCACCTGAGGAATTTTCCTTTGGGGAAACATTGCATGCTATGAGGGAACAATTTCAGTGGCAGGGCCAAGATTTCTCAGACTCCAGAAAAAGGCTTAGAACCTTTCTACATTTGCCACAACATAGGCCTTTGGCTATACCTCCAGTTCTTTCTGTTGTAGATGATGCATTTAATGATGCTTGCACTGCTCCTGATTCCTTACCTCCGGCTCCTGCTAAGCCCGATAGGTTCTACAGGGTCCCGGACACTCACCATCATTTATACAAGGCTCCCTTGGCAGATCCAGAGACCATCGCTCAGGGCCCTAAAGCTGTAGCTGCTACTTCTACTAAAAACCCCCTCCCCTCTGAAAGGGAATCCATGTCCTTAGATGGGGTAAAAAAGTTTACACTTCTGCTACCTTGTCAGCTAGGGCTTTGAACTGCCAATTTCATATGATTCAATATCAAGAGTTTATGCTTGACCAGTTAACTAAAAAGCTTTCCTCTGAAGAACCTTTAGATAAGAAATATGTTCAGGAAATGGTACATAACATACAGCAGGTTAGTAACCATTCTTTAAAATGCGGCTATGATGCACTGGAGGCTTCCTTTAGATCAGCCATGACTGGCACAGTTATCAGGAGGCATGCATGGTTGAAAGAACAGGCATTACCAGACCATGTCAAATCAAAGCTTTTTGATGCACCCATGGACAAGGTCAATTTATTTGGTTCCCCTGCTCAACAGGTGCTAAAAAAGATGAAAGAGAAGGCAAAATCTGTACAAACGGTGAAAGATTTTTTACAGGTTCAACCTCCAAGGTTTAGCAGGAACTGGCCCTCCAAAAATTGGTCCTTTCCAGACTCCTCTAAGGCCCAGAGAGGCAGGAATAGGCGTTTGAGAGGCAGAAACCAATCCAGGGGTGCCTACAGGGGACGCCAATGGCAAGGTAACAACCAGCGAGGCACAGACGCAGCCACCACCACTACAACAACTCAACCACAGTGACTTGACAGTGGCACCGCCTACCAGGGAACAACTAGAAGCACCCCTAGGCGGAAAACTAACATTATTCTCAAAAAACTGGCACTGCATAACAAGGGAAAAATGGATTTTGCAAACTATAGACCAAGGTTACAGGTTCCATTTCCATACTCTACCAGGGAAGAGAGGAATGCCAAACCTACCACCTTCTCAAAGGACAGAAGCTCTAAAACAAATATCTCAGCTATTAAGAATGAGAGCTGTGGAAAAGGTACCACCTATGGAGCAAGGAAAGGGATTTTACTCCAGACTCTTCCTGGTACCAAGAAAAGAAAACAAATGGAGACCCATTCTAGACCTGTCCGCTTTAAACACGTTCCTTATTGTTCCAAAATTCAAAATGCTGACCCTACAGCAGCTTCTTCCCATGCTGGGCAAGGAGTCTTGGCTGGTAACTCTAGATCTCAAGGAGGCATACCTGCACGTCCCCATAAGACCAATTTGCAGAAGATACCTCAGATTTCTTGCAGGATCAGAGCATTATCAATTTTCAGCATTGCCCTTTGGCTTATCTACTGCGCCCAGAGTGTTCACGAAATGCCTGGCATCAGTAATTGCTCATTGCAGGCTCCAGGGAATCCAAATTTATCCTTACCTGGACGACTGCCTGATACAAGCGGACAACAAAAGCAAACTAGCAGAAGATTTACAAAGAGTCATTTACCTGCTACAAGCCTTGGGATATACAGTCAATATAAAAAAGCCAAGGCTGATTCCATCCCAAAGAATAACCTTCCTGGGTGCAGATCACATCAAACAAATGGCATTCCTAACTGCAGAAAAGAAAGAACAACTACCTCTCTACTTCTTGGCATTAACAAAGCAGAACCACCTAACTGCAAGAAAAGTCCTGCAAGCTCTAGGCTTCATGGCATCCTGCATAATCCTGGTCCCTCATGCCAGGCTGCATATGAGAAAGCTACAGTGGTACCTAAGGAATTTGTGGTCCCAGCACAAGCACAGCCTAGAAACCAAAATTCCAATAATCCCATGCCTGAAACAAGAGTTCCTATGGTGGGCTCAGGCCTGTCAATCAAACCCAGGATTACCCTTCTGCAACAGCCAACCAAGCCAAACCATCACCACAGATGCCTCAGACCTCGGTTGGGGAGCACACATGCAGGGCAAGTGCATACAAGGCTTATGGACTCAAGAACAGCTGCGCCTACACATAAATCTAAAGGAAATGCTGGCAGTAAAATTGGCAATCCAGTCATTCAGACCATTTCTCCAAGAAGGCCAGTTGATGATAAGGACGGACAACACCACAGTTATGTGGTACATCAACAAACAGGGAGGCACCCATTCATATCCTCTATGCCGGCTGGCACTGGACCTATGGGATGTGGCCCTGACCTACAACATTCAGTTACAAGCAATCCTTGTACCAGGAAAAGAAAACATTCTAGCAGACATATTAAGCAGAACAACCACAGATGCCCACGAATGGATGCTTCATCCGGACATCTTCAAAGCCATCACAAGGGAATGGGGATTACCACAAATAGACTTGTTTGCATCTCCGGTCAATCACCAGCTAAAGAAATTCTGCACGAGGACGTACCACCCACTTGCTTGGAAGGTGGACTCCCTCTCTTTCAGTTGGAAAAATCTGACAGCATACGCATTTCCACCACTTCCTTTGATGCACAAGGTGCTTCTGATGATCAAAGAGGACCGCCCCAGGATCATTCTGATAGCTCCAGACTGGCCAAGACAACATTGGTACCCATTGCTGAGGGGCATGTCTCGGGAACAAATATGGACACTACCCCTGATCCCATTATTGTTAACGCAGAACAATTACAACATCCTGCACCCAAACCTGAAAACACTACAGCTAACTGCCTGGAACATTACATAACAGCAATTAACCCAAACTTATCCCAAAGGGTTAAAGACATAATCCTGGAGGCACGCAGGCCTTCAACAAGAAAGAATTATGCTGCAAAATGGAAAAGATATTTCATCTGGAGTACTGCAAAGGGAGAAGATGTGACTCTAGTAAACATGGCCAACATCCTGGAGTACTTGGCAGAGCTCTTCCACACAGGCCTGTCCTACTCGTCCATCAAGATACATGCATCAGCTATTTCAGCACGGTATAGCTTGGACCCACCTGTCTTCTCTCATCCCCTGCTCAGACAATTTCTGAGGAATTAAAAATGTGAAACCTCCCAGGAAACCACCATTACCAGCATGGGACTTGAACTTTGTGCTAGAGAAATTAACACTTCCTCCCTTCGAACCAGCGGCAACAGCAGAATTACAATACTTATCATGGAAGACTGCTTTTCTGCTGGCAATAACCTCAGCAAGAAGGGTCTCTGAACTACAGGCTCTAATGGCAGTACAACCCTTCCTGATCTTCCATCAAGATAGAGTGTCTATGAGAACAAATCCTACATTTATGCCTAAGGTGGTATCCAGAGTGTCATTAAACCAGGCTATTCACCTACCTACATTCTTCCCAAACCCACAGAACAGGGGAGAAAGGCTCTTGCATACCTTGGATGTACACAGGCAGCTACGCTACTACCTGGACAGGACTAAGTCAAATGGAAAAACTGACCAGCTACTGGTAGCATATGCCACAGGCAAGGAGGGAAAACCAATTTCAACACAGACAATCTCCAAATGGATAGGAAATTGCATCAGATTTTGTTACTCCTACCACGGAAAGAAAACTCCAGAAAATATCAGGCCTCACTCCACAAGAGCTACAGCCACTACCACAGCTTTCTTACGAGGAGTGGCTACCAAGGACATTATAGAGGCTGCTACTTGGACCTCCGTGCATACATTTGCCAAGCATTACAATTTGCCTTTATACTCTAGATCCCAAGCAGGTTTTGCCACTGCTGTTTTGCAAGGGATCCTAGCTACACCATAATCAATACTCTTCCTCCTCCCCTTGTTTAGCTATGGTATTCTACCCATTTGTAAGGACTGCAGATGCATCCTTGAAGGACATAGTACAGTTTTGTACCTACCATAAATGTAGATGTCCGAGAGGAATGCATCTGCAGTCAGGATTACCCACCCTCCTTCCCCTCTGAGGTACTCCTAGGGTATTTGCCAGCCTTCAGCTAGCTTGGGGGGGATCTATTATGGTGTATTTGTTTGTATATATGTACATACATGCTTATTTTTGTGTTTACTCTCTATTATTTGGAATCATTGGCATTTATCCAAATTTAGCCTTCCAGGAGGGCACCTGGCATCTGGGGCAAGAAACACTGAGGAAAATGGCGTCGGCTGATGCCTTTATACCCGAATAACTGCAGCTATGACGTCGGGTGAAGTGCGACACCAGCCGAAGCCAGACCCAGACTTTGGAATCCGGCCGACCGAAGGGCTGCCTGACGACAGGACAACCCATTTGTAAGGACTGCAGATGCATTCCTCTCGGACATCTACATTTATGGTAGGTACAAAACTGTACTTTCTTTTGATATTCTTGATCTACCATAGCTGGTAGTTTTTCCCATTCTCTTTTTCTTTTTTCGGTCATATCTACCAGTGTTGGTTTTTTTTTTGTTTTCTCTGTTAAAAAAACAAACAAAAAAAGTAAATAAATAAACTGTATGTTACAGTTTATTTGTTTTAGTGGTTGATGTTAGTCCTTAAGTCTAGATAACATTACTTATTGCTGTTTTCTAATTTGTTCCAGTATAGCTAAGTGTAAGCCGACTGGATTCCAAAAGTGCACTTTTTGTGGGCATAAGATTCCCAACTCTGAAGCCCACAGGAAGTGTTTATTGTTTGGGGCCAGCACATCTCTTCTGTATGTGTGATTTTTAATGTTAGAGCTCTTGGTGACAGGTGAAATAAATTGATTTTGAAAGGCCTCATTCCGGCCTCAGCGCCTTCTACTATTACTTCTCCATCAGGGAGTCGGACCTCCTCTCAAAAGTCTAAGGAGCCCAGAGAGCATCGTAAACGCTCTCTTGCATGGTCTCCTCACTCTGCTTTTATTTCGGTACCGCCTAAAATAAGTGGCTAAGTCCTTGGATCTGAAGCTTCGGATCTGACTCAACTATCGGTTTCCTCTCCTTGGCTTCTAGTTCCCAAGTTTTCCATGGAGCTGATATCACCAGAGTTAAGGAATCCATTTTTTAAAAGAGACACCAAAAAGGTATCTAGACCACCTTCCACCTAGTCATCTGTTAGGTCATCCCGAAGTGTCTCTGAAGTGGAGGTTGATAAGATGATGAGAAAGTTCCTCTGGACACAGATCCAGATGGTCTTGCTGGCTGCATTTCCCATCGGATCAGAGAGCCTAAAGCCTTCTTTTCAACTTGTCACTCTTTCTCTAATCCTACTTTCCATTTCGGACTCATTGGATCCGAGGATCCCTAGAGTCAAGCTGTCTGATCCAAAGTTTCTTGTTTCTTCCAGTCCAGTGACAACCCTGATTTGATTGGCTCCTACCCTGTTGGAGCCGGATCATTCTCTGAGCTGAATCGTTGGTGTCTAATTCAAGGGGCAAACCTCAACTCTGAAGCTTTTGGAGCCATCGCTGCCCCCTTGGGGCTTCGGCACTTGACAGCTCTGCTCAGACCCCTCCTTCAGAGTGTAGGGTCAGGATTGTCTGCTTCAAGACCCTTTGCTCCAAGCGGTCTTTCCTTGGTCTCTCCTGATTATTCTGCCTTCAGAGTGGTGGAGAGGGTTTTCTTTCATCTGAGAGTAGCCTCAAGTCTTTCAACATCGTATGTCTCCCTTGCTCCCCTTAAGGATCCTGTGCCTGAGTGTGCTATCATGCCTCTCAGGGACAGCCAGCCTGAATGAGCTTCCATCCAGTTCCCACATGGAAGCTCCCCACCTCTTCTGATATCTCGCAAAAGTATTCCACTGAGGAGGTCCCTTGGAAGAGGGTGTGCAAAAGGAGGCACTTAGATTTCTGCAGGAATCTCTTATGGAAAACACTGATTTTGATGCAGTGGAAGGGTCCCCCAGATCTCCACTTGAGGACATATCTTTTGGAGACATTTTCTAAATCTTTTGCCAGAAAGATGGTTGGTTTTTCCAAACCCCTTCCAAGGAGGAGTTTGTGTTTTACATCTTGGGTTACTTCCCCTGTGGGCGACCTTGTAGAGTTTCTTTCACAGGGTGTGGAAGGAACCAGACTCCATGGAACCATTTCCCAAATGCCCTGATAAATTTTTGAACCCACCCACTGATAAACAGTACTGGACTAAAGGGGTTCCTGTAGATGCCATGGTTGTTGCGGCAGCTGTCAAAAAGGAGCTAGCACAGCTCCTTTGTCCACCCCCCCATTATAGAGTCTAGGGTGTTGGGCTGGTTTTGGAAGCAAGTGTATGTGTCAGCAACATTTGCCCTGTATTTGCCAAACTACTTGGCACATTTCATCAGATTGCAGAGGAACTTGATAAAGGAACTCTCTAATTCTGCGCCAGGGTCCATGTTCACAGAGGAGCAGAAGGCTTTTTTTTCCCCCTCATGACCAGCCATCCTACAATCCATTACAAATATGTCCATGAGGCCACAAAAGCTTCCGGTTCAGGCATAGCCCTAAGGTAACATTTCTGGAGGCAGTTGTGCGAATTCTTTGGAACCTTTCAAGACATCATTCATCAATGCTCCTTTTGTTGGATCTTCTTTGTTTGGGCCCACCGTGAAAAAGTCTCTTTCCCACAGTCGACAGGATGGAAAGACCTTGTCTGCCATTGGAATCTGCTTTTCTACCCCACAGATACCTTTATGCGGGAATCGACACGGTGGGAAGAAGATGTGGTTCCGGAAGTCTCAAAGTCCTTTTCAGGAATCACGCAGCATTTTCTTCCAGAGGCGGGGGAAAATAGTTACAATGGTAGACGTCACCCACATGGCAGAGGGGGTCTGCAAGAATCAAGGCTCTCGAGATTCCTTCTCTGACATGTCCTTTCAGCTCTCCTGAAAGGTTACCCAACTGTCCTTCTCTTGAGGCAGTCTGTATGCTTATCCTTGCACCTTGACGCCTGGAATAGCTATCACAAAAGATTTTTGGGTGCATAGGATTATATCCAGTGGATACTTCATTCACTTTTCTCAACCACCCCTGAAGAAAAGATAGTGTCTTCCTGATGTTCCACCCAATCAGAATGCGCTTACAGCTATGGAAGCTCAAAAGCTGCTAAACAAAACAGCCATCCAAGAGGTCCCCCAAGACCAAAGAAGATGTGAAACTTACTCTAGGTTCTTTTTAGTGCCAGAGAAAATGGGGGACCTGAGACCTATATTGGATATCCGTTACTTAAATCAGTTTGTAAAGAATTCCATAGTCTAGATGGTCACAGAACAGTCCATTCTGCCCTGCAGAAGAATGACTGGATGTGCTCAGTTGATCTTCAAAATGCGTACTATCACATCAGAATGAACAGATGCTCTCTTTGGTATCTACGCTTCTGGCTAGGAGCCAGTTATTTTCAGTTTGGAGCCCTGCCCTTCAGAGTGTTCCCTTGCTTAGACAACTGGCTCCTCGCTCCAAGGACCAGGCACCTGCTCGTAAAAGCCAGAAACTATTTGTTCAAGCTGTCTTACTCACTGGGAATCACAGTCGGTATAGACAAGTCACAACTTCAACCAATCCAAGTCTTGGAATTCATAGGGGCTTGGTTAGGCACCATCAGTTCTTTAACTCTTTTGCCTCTAAACAGAGTTCTTAGACTGAAGATGCATGTCAGTCAACTTTTTTCTTTTCCTTCTCTAGCAAAATTGGTCCTCAGTTCTAGGGTCGATGGCTGCTGAAATTACTTTAATTCCCACTGCTCCCCTCCACTTGAGAGTTCTTGAATAGACCGTTCATCAGCACTCTTTAAGGCATCCAATAAAACTGTCCCAAGCTTGCAGAAAGTCTCTTCTTTGGTGGATTCTATCTGAGGAGATCAGTCAAGGGCGTCCATTTATCCTTCCTCCCCCGAACACCATGTTGATTATGGACGCCTCCCATTTGGAGTGGGGAGGGCATTACTTGGGACGGACTGATGTTCTTCGTGTTTCACTGTTGCAGTCATCACATTTGGGTTATCTGCCCGCAGGTAGCCCTCAGCCAGCCTGAATACCAGAGTCTTTGGATTTCTGCGTCGGATGCTGTCGCTTCTTCCATGACGTCAGGTCGTCAAGGGTACAAAACATGCAGCCGACACCATTATATCATTCTTTCTTGCCGTGCAGTGCCTGAAGCAGAAGCAGTTCGCAAGTGCCTGCCGGCCGACTCCAGAAATTTTCGTTTTCGAGTTTCAGACCTGAAGTCTTCAAAACAATAAGTACCCCGTTGGGGATCCTTTTTTCTTGTTCTAACCGATGTTCGAAACAATTAACAATTGTCTTGCCTGTGGAAAGCAAATAATAGGCCCAGACCACGATGTCCCTCTGTGTCTGTTTTCTGCGTTCAATGCCTGAACTATTCATCGTTGGGCTATTTTTGTAGCTAAATTCTTTCATTCTCGATCTCCGTACTCCAAAATGGCTTTGTTAAGCCATCCGACTACCGATCTTCCGAAAAAACATAAGGGTAAAGACAGAGACAGACCGCATAGGTCCAAAGTCTGCCGACGATGCTTCCGTTAAGCTAGTCGTCAGTCCGCCGGTACTCAGTGAGGCGCTTTCACAGCCCCTGATACCTGCTACTACAGATTTGCAGGCCTCTACTGAGACCCATTCAGAGTCCGGTATGCCAATAGATCGGATGTCTCTACCTTGGATGGGTCCAGAGCCGCTGTGCAGTCACTGGCTTCTGAGGGTGTATTCAGGCCTACCGATTTTCATATTAAACCGGCGACTTCTATTCAAGCTAGAAATACCAAATTCCTTAGGCCTAAAGCTCGCACTATGCCTAGAAAACAGACGACCAAACCACATACTCAGGCCCATATGCCTCATAAACAATTGATTAGAATGGTTGAAGACCTTATTACCTTAATTAGGGGATGCCAGCCTTCCCCCCTCTGAGACCTAGAACTGATTTTCTTTCTGATTCTTCTGATCAGGAATCTGATATCTCTGTTCCTTCTGACTACCAGGATTTACCCTTATCTACTTATGAGGATTCTGATGCAGAGGATTCCATTCCCTCTGCTTCCACTCCAGAAGATTTTTTCTTTTGGTGAAACCTTGCATACCATTAGGGAGCATTTCCACTGGGAAAGCCAGGACTATTCTGAGTCCAAAAAGAGGCTTGGGGAATTTTTACTCCTGCCTCAACACAGGCTTCTAGCTATCCCTTCTGTTCTGGAGATTGTAGATGATGTTTTCTTGGAATCCAGCGTTACCCCAGACACTTTGCCTCCAGCTCCCAGGAAACCTGACAGGTGCTGCAGAGTACCTGACTCTCACAAATTCCTCTTCAAGAATCCCACTGCAGATCCAGAGACCATTTCCCAAGGACCAAAAGGCATTAAGGCTACTACTGCCAAAAATCCTACCCCTTCTGATAGGGACTCTAGAGCTTTAGACAGATGGGGTAAGAAGGTATGCACTTCTGCTACTTTGGCCATTAGGGATTTAAATTGCCTGTTTCATATGTTAAAGTATCAGCAGCATATTATGGGACTACTGAAACAGAAAATGATGTTGATTCCTGACTGTGCTGAACACAAAGAGTTGCAATGGTGCCCACAAGAGACAAATTAGTGTCCTAGAGATGAGTGTAAGCCTTTCAGAGCTTTCTTCCTGTAGGGACTGTTACATTTCAAATGGTCAACATGTCAGTAGTCTGGAACATCAGCAGACTGGGGAGAACCAAATCCTACCCACTTTGCGAGAAGCAATGAGAGCATGGCAGTGGGCGATCTCATCTAACCACTTTCTTGTAGCAATGCGCATTCTGGGGAAGTCAACCTTCTAGCAGACAAACTCAGCAGGACCATCCGCATGCCTCACAAGTGGTCTCTCAGTCAGTGGCAAACGTGATCTTGCACAGATGTGGTCAACCTTGCTGCAGCCTATTTGCATGTACCCTCAACAAGATATCCAGCAGATTCTTTACCCATATCTCACCTCCGGAACGGTCACCGAGAGATGCTCTAGTCCATGTTTGGCCGCCTGGTCTCATTAGTACTTATTCCCCCCTACTGCGTATCCCCAGGTTTCTTCAGAAAGCACTTTGGTTGAAGAACACAGTAATCTTCATTGCTCCTTTTTGGCATCAACCAGTATGGTTTCCCTTCCTTTGGTCTCACTTAGTATGTTTTCCTTGGATGCTGGACCCTAGTCCAGACCTATCTCGCCCGTCAGGGCAGAGTCACCTGAACAGTACAGGTCTCAGGTTGTCCACATGGTTTCTCCAAATCCTGTGATGGCTAGACATTCCAGGCTTTCTTTCCCAGTTCAAAAAATACTAATCTGTTGTCATAAACCTTCAACTAGAAAGGTTTACAAAAGTAAATGGAAAAGGTTTTCCTTTTTGGCTCAGAGAAGGTTGGATCCTTTTACCACCTCACTTCCTACTATTCTTGATTTCCTTGCCTCTTATTTTTCAAGAGGGGACACGTTTTTCCACTATTAAAGTTCAGTTAGCTGCCGTCTCCAACTATCACATTGGAGAGAGTGCTTCTTTATCATCCAAATTATGTAAGGCCTTCCTAAAGGGTACCTTTTTTTCCTCAGACCTCCTGTAAAGGGGCCTTACTCCACCTTGGGACCTCACTTTGGTTTTGCAGTCTTTAGCTGATGGTTCAAAAAGAGAGTGTACACTAAAGCAGATCTCAAGTTTCTTTCCTGGAAGACCTGTCTTTCTGGTGGCTATAATTTCTGCCAGATGATTGTCTGACTCCAAGTTCTATCTTCCAAACCACTGTATTTGCTTTTCCACAAAGGCAGAGTTACTTTACGCAAAATTGCTTCATTTTTATCAAAAACTGCGTCCGAGAGCAACCTCAATCAAGTCATTAATTTGCCAGTGTTTTTCCCCAAGTTTGAAAAAGGAGAGTACACCCATCATCTGTTGGATGTACATAGGCAGTTTCGGTTTTATTTTCACAGAACCAAAGAATTTAGAAAAACTGGTCAATTATTGGTTTCTTTTGCTAAAAACAGAATGGGAAAACCAACTGCAAAAGTTACTTTGGCTAAATGGATAACAGTTGTATTTCCTATGTTTATTACATGAAAGGCTTTATCAGTGCATCCAAAGGCCCATTTCATTAGGTCAATGAATACCTCTGCTGCTTTTTTGGGCGAGGGCTTCCATTGATGATATTTGTGCAGCTGCTACATAGTCAAATACTCGTACTTTTGTTGCTGATTACAAATTAGACATAATCTCCAGAAACAGAGCTGTCTTTTGTTCCATGGTTTTCCAGTACATCCTTCCATGAGGGCCACCCAAGGTTACCATAGATGGGGACTCTGTCCCATACATTGAGGAGCGAATGAAAATGAAAACATCAGATAAAGAAGTTATGTATTCACCATATTGTTCCATCTGTGTTCTCTATTTTCATTCTTCCTCAGCTTCCCTCCCTCCCTCTTTCCTCATGTCCATGTCTTTGGGAGAGACCTAATGGATTTGTTTGTGGGAACCATAGTTCCTGTTTGAGCTCCTTATTCTTCAACTGTCACTTTTTCTGTCAATGGAATGTTATTGCATTTTCTGATGATAGGGTTTGCTGCTATTACACATAGTATCTGATGTGCTGCAGTGGTCAGGGGCATTATGGGTAAGGGAGGAGCTCAAGAGGCAGATCCTAGAATCTATAGAAGGTGGCAGAGTCTGACCTGAACCCATACGTTGAGGAAAAATGAAAATGGACAACACAGATGGAGCATTATGTTGAGTACATAACTTCTTTTTACTTTAAATAAGTATAGTTAAGCACTGCACTTTGAAAAAATCAGGTAAGCCTGTATCTGTTAACTTGCACAAAGTACAACATAAATGTATTTAAACTGACAGACCATATTCATAGACTAATAGCTTATTTCCACAATCCAGTGAAATGAATCAGTCTGAATCTGCTGATCTTCTGGCTTCTCATCACCTCCATTCTTAAAAGAAAAGGACTAGATCACCTTAATACTCAGCAGAACTTTCCCAAACTAAAGAAGTCTGCAGTATCTATTTATTGTCAAGTCTCTTAGCTTTCTGCAGTGTTTCATTTTGTTAGCAGTTGCAGTTTTTGCTGAATCAAGATCTGACATCTGCGTCATTCCAGTGTATCATAAAATGTGTGTATTACAAGATTTATGATTCATGGGCAGTAGGCAATCTGCCCTTGTGGGCCATTTTAAGCCTAGCCAGTTTTTGTGCTCGAAATAACCTGTCCCTTTTGGTTATAGATTGGCCTTGCCCATCCCATGGTCGATAATTATATAATACCGTAATAAGAATTACTGGGATCATACCATAGGCTATTGGAGGGGATCCATGCATGGGATAAAGCATTTAGGAGCTGCCTCTGTCCATTAGTGATACAGTGGGTAGTCCTGGGTTAAGTTTTGGTTTCTCATCCATAGATCCAAGTTTTGCTTGAATTTGGAGAGGGATGAACTTCATTTTATGTGAATGGGGAGCCCATTCCATAGTAGTGTTATTCTCTGAAAGATGTACCTTTCCCTCCAAACCGTTGTGTTGATGTTGCAGAAGAGATTTAGATCTCTAGACCAAGTATTTCTTATGCCATTAGAATTGATGATCTACACTAAATCCATCAGTAATGGGTCAGAGGATGCTTTGTATGCCAGACACAGGTCACCTCTTAGAAGTCTGTAGGATACTGACTATAGTGACGGGGCCTTGAGCCTGTCCATGTAGGCCATGTTGTTTAGGCCTTGTATCCTTTTAGTAAGGTATCTCTGTGGGCATTCCAGTTGTTGCATGTGTCTGAACAAATGCATGTAAAGGGGGCATTATATTCAATGACTATCCTAATGAGGACTGAGTAAAGTAAGAAATAACACTCTAGATCCAGGCCTAATCCCTTTGTTTATAGGTTGTGCAGTATTGAAGGACTTTCTTACAGTAAGAGACGCATGTTGGTCAAAGGTTAGGTTACTGTCCACATATGTTCCCAAATCCTGAACAACTGGGTCAACTCTTAGGGGTATATTGTCAGTGTGGTAGTTCCTTGGGTTAGGTGACTTCCCAAAGGATACAGTAATGCATTTTTTGGCATGTAGCTTGTCCATGATTTTGGCACAAGTTATTTAGGTGGGACAAACCTTTCTTGCAGGATGGCAAAGTCGTTTTGGGATTTAATAACTGCATCTACGTTGCAGTCGTTTGCTAAGAACCAGAGCCCTTTGGTATTGACTTTTACTTCAGAAAAGTAGAAGCCAAACTTTTGAGGTCCCAGCGCATAACCCTGGGGCACTCAACTGGGGACTGTTCTCTTTGTGGAGGTAACTTTCCTTATTTTGATTGTCTGCATTCTGTCTGTGAGCTGTTTGGCAATCCAGCAGGTAACGTAGGGGTTTATTTCCAGTTCATTTATATTTTCTACTATGCCTGAGTGAGGAATTGTGTCAAAAGCTTCAGCCAGGTCAAGGTAAATGGTGTGTACTGTTTTGACTTCATCTGTTGCTTTGGTGACCTTTTCAAAAAAGTTCACCAGGTTGAGTAAGCATGACATGTCCTTGACTAATCCAAACAGAGATGGATCCGGTGTTTGGAGGTTCTCTATGTCCTGACTGAGCAATTCTGTGAGAAGTGCTCCCATGGCTTTACATATAAGGCTGGTCAGGCTTACAGATCTCTAATTGCCTGGGGTCTGGGAAAAAGCTTCCCTTATGCAGAGGATGACAGTAACGGTTCTCCAGTCACTTGATACAAACCTTTATTGAGGCTGTGATTGAACAGTGTTAGTAGTCTGACTGAATCGTTCTTTACGCAGTTTAATATACATACAGTAATACTGCACCAGTGGGTCCCGACAATATTTTTAGCTTTTGATAGCACTCTTTGATGTCTTTCTATTTTCATGTTGCAGTATTCCACATATTGGTTTGCTCCTCTTGCTTCACGTACATCTGGCCAGTATGCAAAAGTTTTCAGTCTGTAAATGGTGCGTGGGACGTCTGACGTGGCTCAAAGAACGTGGGCCATAAAAGTGACGTCTGCATGCACCAACCCTCAGAACTTAAGCTGCCAGTTGTTCCTACTCTTGCTGCTGTCTGAGTTGAAAAATCAGATAGGAACCCCATTGGGGAACTTTTCACTCCTTTTTTCTTTATTTCATTGCCTGTTCATGTCATCCAAAAAGGGCAAGTGTATGTGTGGCCGGCAGATTCCTCACAAGGACGCCCACGATCAGTGTCTCTTCTGTTTGGGACGGTCGTAAGACTACAAGGCCTGTCCAGTTTGTCAGACGTTTGTGCCCAATACTTTGCATAGTTGTTTGCATGTGCTAAATCTATACTTAGAAAATCAAAGGTTAAAACAGATTGTGCTAGGGATGGGAGGGTTCATCCGACGTACCTGTTCAGCTGCTAAAGAAGAAGGCCAGGACTTCATGGCCTATCATTACCGCTGTGCCACTAGCATCCGACCATAAGCCCGTGGCCGATGGCCTGGTAGAGGAACTGGAATCCTGACCCCACCCCACCACTCCCTCCCTCTCTAGCAGTGTCACTTCATCTCTCTCACTGCCTCCCTGTGTGGACTCGTATCACATCAGACAAATGGGTCCTGTCAGTCCTTCAAAATGGTTACTTCATGACCTGGCTAACCCCCCAGAGTGAAAGGGCAACCCAAAGCCCCCAACACAACAGTTGTACCTCCTGCAGCCTGTGTTGCAAGCACTGATTGCCCAGGGCACCATTGAATCTGTGCCCCCAGATGCAAAAGGAAGAGGTTTCTACTCTAGGATTTTCCTGGTTCCTAGAAAAGAAAGATGGACCATGGAGACCAATTCTAAACCTCTGTCATCTCAACCTATTCCTAAAGGTGCCAACCTTCAGGATGTTGATTTTACCTTCCCTCTTCCCCCAAGGGTTCATGGCCACTTCAGATATAAAGGATGCTTATCGACACACCCCCATAAAGCCCACATTCAGGAAATACTTTAGGTTCTTGGTGGGCCCTTCTCACTTTAAGTTCTCTGCTTTGCCCTTAGAGGGTTTCCACTGCTGCCAGAATTTTCACCAAATGCTTGGTTCCAGTGATTGCTTATTGCAGGAAAGGGATTCCAAGTATTCCCATACCTGGGTGACCTGCTAATCCAGGCAGGCAACAAGGAGACCTTCCTGCTACACATACACCTTGTAGTGTCTCTCCTACAGTCGCTGGGATTCCACACAAATTTCCCAAAATCCCACCTGAAACTTACACAAGACATTGTCTTTCTGGGGTGCAGAATTTGCACAGACCTTGTGAAAGCCCCCCCCCAGGATGCAAACCCTGACAGAACATCTGCTTCTGGTCCTTCAGTCTACAGAATTGACAGCAAGGCAGTAACTCAGACTCCTGGGCTACATGGCAGCCACTCTCCCCATGTTACCCTTAGCAAGAGAGCATATGAGATAGTTAGTGTTATCTTCAGTCAGTCTGGACCCAACACTCCCATCTTCTCGAGTACAATGGTTCCCCTTCTCCCATGTTTCAAAAAGGAAATGCAGCAGTGGCTGGCACAAGTGTCCCACAATCCAGGTCTCCCTGTCCAAACACCTCTACCCACCCAGGTCATGCACACCAAATGCCTCGGACTTGAGCTGGGGAGCAACTCTGGGCCATCACAGGGTGCAGGGCCTGTGACCAAAGCCTCACAAATAGAACACATCAACGTTCGAGAGATGAGGGCAAGTCTTCTGGCTCTTCGGGACTTCCTACCTTACCTCCAGCAAGGTCCATTGAAGATTTTCACAGACAACACCACAGTTCTGTGATATCTCAATAAACAGGAAGGGACCAAGTCGTACTTACTTTGCAGACTAGTCCTTCTAGTATGGGTACTAGCCACTTCACAGGGAGCGACCCTGTAGGTGGTCGCCATCCTCTCTCTCCACATCTCCCAGGCAGACTATCTGAGCAGAAGCATCACAAACAACCACAAATGGATGCTTCACAGGGATGTCTTCCTGGATCTGTTCCACCTCAAATAGACCTGTTTGCCTCCTCCTTCAACAGGCATCTTCCTGGCTTTTGCATCAGGATATGAGACCCGCAGGCACTGGAAACAGATGCCTTCTCGATCTCCCGAAGGGGGAAATATCTATATACATTCCCTTCTCACTCATTCAGAAGGTCCTGCTGAAAATCCAGCAGAACAGACCAGAAATCTTGTTGGTGACGCCTTACTGGCCAAGACAGCACTGGTTACCCCTATTTCTACAATTACCCCCCCCAGAGTGGACCTTCTCACATAGCACAAGGGATCCCAGATATACCCACAGTGGCGGGTACTGCACCTCACCCTGTGGTTGATAGGATTCTGATCCCCTTCAGACACCTTTACGAGGACGTGCTCAGTGTCCTGCAGGAGGCCAGGAAACCAAATTCAAGAAAATCCTACCTTTCAAAGTGGAAAAGGTTTTCTATATGGTGTCATAAGACAGTTGGACCCGCTTGCAAGCGTGACTCCTTTAGATCTGTCTTACCTGTGTGAGCTACTGCAGACAGGCTTGGCTTTTTCTTCCATTAAAGCTCACTTGTCTACAGTTTCAGCATGCCTCTCTCTGGATCCACCTCTGGCATCCAGACTTCCAGCTAAGCTTTTTCTCAAAGGGGTACTTTACCTTAGACCCCCTAGGAAACCGTCTCCCCCACCATGGGATCCTAACTATGTTTTGGAAAAGCTTACGCTTCCTCCATTTGAGCCAGCAGACAAAGACTCCCTAAAACATTGTACTTGAAAAACTGTATTACTAGTAGCTTTGACCTCAGCCAGAAGAGTGTCAGAGCTACAAGGCCTCATGGCTATTCCTCCTTTCCTAGTTTTCCACAATGACAGGGTTACTGTTAGAACTAACCCTTCCTTCCTGCCCAAGGTGGTGAATGACCTGTCCCTCAATCAGGCCATCCACCTACCTACCTTCTTCCCTAACCCACAGGGGGACAGTGAGAGAATACTTCACTCCCTGGATGTTTACAGGCAACTCTGGTATTATCTGCATAAAACCAAGTCCATCTGACAGGCTGACCAACATTTTGTCTCCTTTCATCCCAGGGCCCTGGGGAAGGTCGTGACCAAACAGACCATCTCTGTCTGTATTTCCAAGGCCATCACCTACTGCTACCAGTACCATGGAAAATCTCTTCAAGGTACTGTTAAAGCACACAACACCAGTGCTATGGCTTCCTCAGGAGCCTTCTTCAAGGGTCTGGATACCTCTACCATTCTCGAAGCAGGTATTTGGTCATCAGTAGATACCTTTACCAAGCATTACAAACTAGACCACGTTTCTAGAGCCAGGGCAGGGTTTGCCAGGGCTATCCTTCACGGATTCCTAATTACACTAGCTAGACCACCTCCCCATGCACAGTGGGCTTTGGCACTCACACTTGTGTGGAATACTGCAACATGGGAATAGAAGGACATATAAAAGTTGTGTAAAATCTTACCATAACCATAGATGTCCTTCTCTTCCATGTTGCAGTATTCCTTCTCACCCTCCTTCCTTCCCCTCCTGTTAGGTTGCATTTCCTGTTCTGGGTGGCATAGGACTGGCATTGCCCTTCTAGGACTGGTTCCGACTGGGGCTTCTCAGTTCTGAAGGCTGGTGCGTGCAGACATCACTTTTATGGGCAATGTTCCTTGAGTCACGTCAGACCTGCATGCACCAGTTAGGGACTGAAAAATTTTGCATACTGGCCGGACATGCGAGAAGCAAGAGGAGTAAACATGTGTGGAATACTGCAGCATGGAGGAGTAGGAGATCTATGGTTATAGTAAGATTTTACAGAACTTTTCTGTCTTGTGTGATAGCTGGACGGAAGCCAGTTTCAGGTCCATCTTGAGAGATAGACAGGTTTCTATGATCCTCCTACCTCAGAAAAGAAGTTACAAATTAATAGCTGTGCTTTTGTTGTTGCTGTTAGTATTACTGTTCTGGTGAGCTTGTTGCAACTAAACTGTAAAAAAAAAAAAAAAAAAAAAAAAAAAAAGGCTGGAAAATTTCACATTTGACCTGGTTCAACCATTGTTTTTTTTTTTTTTCCAGATTAACTCGACAGTAAACTTGACAGGCATGCATGCTGTTAGTAGCTCTGATGATGTGAAGCCACCATTAGGAATGAGGAGTTTATCGTCTCACCCATCTCCTGGAGCCATGTTGTCTGGAAAGCGTCTCTGTGCCATCTGTGGAGACAGGTCTTCAGGTAACTAAACTCTTCCTTGTTTGGTTGTAGTAGTGACATCATTCTGATCTTGCAAAACATAAGTTTACCAAGTGATTGATATTAATACATTCTCATACTGAACTGTGAGTATATATCTCTGTTGGAGATGGTTATTGTGATTTTTCTCATTCTGGGTAGAGCAAAAATGGAGGGTGCTTTTCAGGTACACCTTGCAGAGTAATGTCAGAAGGATATGTGATGTAGAGTTACGAAAATAACTTCTGGCAGTAATTCTGAGTACAGCTTGCTTTCTTAAACAGAAAAAAAAAAAAAAAAAAGGAAGTCTGTATGAAACCTGTCTGGATTGAATAATTAATACTTTGATTGCAGTAAGGTTATTACAGATGGAAATGATGGCTGGAATAGGTGAAGAGAGGTGGTGATCTGAGTTAGTTGCTGTCCATCATCCTAATAAGTCAAGAAAAAGTTGAGCCAACAACATAATTTGAGGGCCATTTTACAGCATCTGACTTTTTTTTTTTTTTTTTTTATTCTACAGTCTTATTTCACACAAGACTTCCCTTCATATGAAAAGGTCACTAAGAGGAATAAAAGCACTGCTATGCTCTGGCTGTTTTATGTGTTATTTGTGCACGTCTGATATTTTATTACAGATTTGTTAGACTAGAGCAAGTCTTTTTGGGGTTTATATCACAACATCGAATGATGAATATCTCGAATGAGAAAACATCGAACTGACTTCATCGAACATGACAACATCATAATGGGGGGGGGGGGGAGTATGTGGAGTGTGGATGACAAACAAATTGCTCCGGGGGGGGGGGGGCAAGACCCCCTGCCACTTAAACATACCACTTCGGAGATTACAGTTCAGTGCACTACAGAGCGGAAATGGAAGATTTCTGTTTCCTACACTGTAGCGCAATCTCGGAGTTGGTATATATAAGTAGCGGGGGGTGTGGGGCATGCAGGGGGGCTTGCCCCCCTGCCTACACCCTTAATCTTGCATGTCGCTGTTGGACACTGCTATTGACATCGTTTCGATGTTTTCCGTCTTCGATGAAACCTGTTCGATGTTTTCACATTTGATGTATTCATCATTCGATGTTGTGATATTAACCTGTATTTTTGCTGTGTTTTGTTGATTTTTAATTGTCTTATTCAGTAAATGTAAGGTAAAAAGGGTTAGAAAGAGATGAAAGATAAAGGAAGTTTAAAAAGGCTGCACATCTTAACTCTTTAAATTGACTTCTCTTTAAAAAAAAAAAAAAAAAAAAGAGGCTTCCTTCCCTTAAGAAAAATGAAGAGCTGCAAATGTCTGGATTTCACAGTGTGCTTCTGTGTCACCGAACTTTGCATTACTTTAAGAGGAGTAAAGATGTGTTGATGTTGCTTTTTTAGCTTTCCATTTTCCTTGAGCACAAGCAAAGTAAACTATTTCAGTGGTGTACAAAAGTTTTAAGGAGGTAATGAACTTCAGGAACATGAATCTCCTTTGAAAATCTTACATGCCAAAATGGCATTTGCTTCTAATTACTGCTGCATGATTGTTAAGGTAATGCTAGCGTTAGATGCCCAGACACTAGTCACTTGCATATTCCTCTCTGTGTTGCTCCTGTCAACATATTTGAGATCTTTGTGACATACGAGTTACATTGCATCACAGCATATGAGCTTGCCTTTTGGGAGATGCTTTTCTTTTAAATCAGACTGGTAGGAAACTGATATTTGCCAGAGATTAGCATGTGGCAAGTAATCTGCACCGTCTTCCTTGACTGCATTATTTACAGTGTTCAGTTGGATTACCGTAGTTCACAGTAGTGTGCTGGAAGGAAGTTATGGTGTAGTGTGCTGGCTAGGTAGCTTCATTGTGTTTTGTAATGCAGACTCAAGGTAGGTGTTCGAGAAGAACAAACTGGACTGTTGCCAAGACTATTTTGGCAGTTCCTGCTTACTAGGGGAAAGCATGTATGTATGTATGTGTGTGGGGGTGGCACTCCCCCGTCTGGGAGTTAAATATTACTCAGTCAGAGGATGAAGAAGAACATGCCTATGTAGTACATCTGGCCCCACTCTTCAGCTCTGCCATCCTGAGGAGTTGTCATTAGGAATACCCTTCACTGTGTGAAGAAATAATTTAATTGGGAGTCTGCGGAATTCTCCCAGGCCAAAGCTAACTGTAGAAAAGTACTGAGCCTCCCTACCCAAAGACTCCTGGCTATACCTCCAGTCCAAGAAGTATTGGATGAGGTGTTTGCTGACATATCCTTGCAGTCCGTTTCCTTTCCTCCTGCCTCCTGGAAGCCCGATCCCTTCTATGGAGTTCTTGAGGCCTACAAGCATCTTTGTAAAGACCCAGTAGTAAATCCTGGTGTGGTGTCTAAAGAGTCCTCCAAGGGATCATCTGGACAGACATACAATAATGCCTTGTGTAATGAAAGGGAGTGTAGACTAATTAACCTGTTTATCAAGAAAACATACACCTGAGCCATCCTGGCCATGAGAGCTCTGAACTGCCAGTTCCTTGTGCTCAAATAACTTGAGTCAGTGCAGAACAAATAAAAACTGAGGCAGAGGGGGATACAAGATGAGAGGGATACAAGATAAGAGCATCCAGAGGGACATCAGAAATTGCGTGATGTAGTCCTCTGGGTATCCAGCAACTTAAAATGTGGCTGAGATGCATTGGATGCATTATGCAGGGTGGCTGCTATGGAGTCCATGACAAGGAGACATGTTGGTTGAGGACTCAGCCCATGTTATGATGTTGAAGCAGAACTCCTAGATGCACTAGTGGACAAGGAGCAGCTCTCTGAAGCCCTGACTGAGAAGGTGTTTAAAAGGCTGGGCAAAAAGGGGAAACAGTGTGTTAAACAATTTTGCTTCTAGATGCAACAGGAACTACCCCAGTAAGTCTTGGCCCTTTTGCCCGAGTGCGAAAAAAGTAAACCACCTAGGGGAAGTGGCACAGTTTTTAAAGATGATGGCAAACTGACCAGCTTTTCAGACATGAGGGAGAGGTGTAAATACCTAGCCCCTCCCAGGGAGCAGCTGTAACTATGATCAGCACCACCCCTCCTTCCCGCAAACCTCCTCCATCCCATGTCCATCCATTCTTTCCCTCCTAGGGGGAAGATTTGCCTCCTTCAAACATTGGGACAGGCCATTCAAGACAAATGGGTACTGCAGATTGTCAAAAAGGACTATTCCCTTCACTCCCTTCAGTTTTGGACCCCCCCCCCCCCATTTTAGGCATTCCCACTACTCCAGAACAACATAGGTGGCTGATTCCACCCGTCTTACAGGATCTGTTACCTCAGAGCTCTGTCCAACCAGTCCCTTCAGCCGAGGCAGGCAAAGGATTCACCTCATGTTTCGTTCAAGTCTCCAGAAAAATAAAAATCTAACGACCCATTCTCGACCTTTCAAAACTCAACAAATTCCTTGTAATAAAATTTAAAATGTTGGCTATGCAGTAACTTTTTTACCCTTCTTCCCAGAGGCTTGGATCATGACTCTGGATTTAAAGAATGCCTATATTCATGTCCCTATGCCTCCAGGCAGGGGGAATACATTACCAATTTTTATACCTTGCCATTTGGCTTATCTACTGCACCCAGAATATTTACCAAGTGTCTGGCACCAATCATTGAATGCCTTTTGCAGAGCAAGAGGGGTCCTTCTTTACCCATACTGGGATGGTTGCCTGATGCCGGCTGCATGGCCAGCAGAACTTCTGAAAGCCATGCAAGTCACCATGGATGGCTTTTCAGAAGGTAGGATTGCCCATCAATATCCAGAAGACATAAGTCATACCCAGCACCAAGACTGCCTTTATGTGGTCAGATGTAGATTTGGCCAAACAGAAATTTTGATGTTCGTGTTTCACTGTTGCAGTCATTACACTTGGGTTATCCTGCTGGCAGGCTACCTGCAGTCGGCCTGAATTCCAAGGTCCTGGTCCGGCGTCGGTTGCTGTCACCTCTTCCCTGACGTCAGTGCGCCAGGGGTATATTAGATGGAGCCGACGCCATTTTCTTCAGTCTTTCTTGCCGCGCGGTGCCTGAAGCAAAAGCAGTTCGCAAGTGCCGGTCGGCCGACTCCTAAGATTTTCGAAATTGAATTTCAGATCCGAAGTCTTCAATAAAGCTAAGTACTGTGTTGGGGAAATTTTTTCTTGCTCCAGGCTGATGTCAGTAAAAGTTAACAATTGTATTTCTTGTGGGAAGCAAATACCTCATAAGGATTTTCATTCATACTGTATTCCTTGCCTAGGCCCTGACCACGACGTTGTTAGTTGTCGGTTTTGTGCTAGATTTAACAAACGCACTATTAAAAGTCGGTTCGATTTTGTTTTCCATTACTTTGGCCGAAGGTTTAACTATATAATGCCGTCGGAACAGCCGACGACTGGAGTTCATAAAAAACGCAAGGAAAAAGAAAAGGACAGGCATCCGAGGTCCAAAATCGACAACGAAGCCTCTTCTAGGCCAGTCGCCGGTTCTCAGTGAGGCGCTTTCGCAGCCCCTGACACCCGCTACCTCAGAGCCACAGGCCGCCTCTGACTTCCACATGGAGACAACTAGGCCTCTGGAAACTCAAGGTATTGGGCCTACGGAAGCTATTCCCTCAAATGGGTCCGGAGCCACTGAGCAGGCATTGGCTTCTGAGGGTGTTTTCAGACCTACACAGCTTTCTATCAGGACCACTTGAGCAACCAAGGCAAAGTCTAAAACACCTTTAAAGACACAGAAACAAGTGCAGCATTCTCCTGGACAGTCATCCATGCCTAAGAAACAGATGCTTAAAATGGCCGAGGACCTAATTACTTTGATCAGGGGTTCCCATCCCCCTCCTGATAAAAGGCCTAGGCAAGATACTGACTATGATTCCTCTGACCAGGTTTCTATTTCATCTGATTCCTCTGCAGAACAGGGATATTCTCTTCCTCCCTATGAGGACTCTGATGCTGAAGAATCTATCCCTTCAGCCTCTCCTCCTGAGGACTATTCTTTTGGGGAAACTCTGCACACAATGAGGGAGCATTTCCACTGGGAGAGCCAAGATTATTCAGAATCCAAGAAAAGGCTCAGAGACTTTCTTTTATTGCCTCAACACAGACCTCTTGCTTTTCCTCCTGTGCTAGACATTGTAGATGTATTTTCTGAGTCTAGTCTGTCTCCTGATTCTTTACCCCCTGCACCAGTTAAGCCAGATAGGTACTACAGGGTTCCAGATTCACATAAATTTCTTTATAAAAGCCCTGCTGCTGGCCCAGAAACTATATCTCAGGGTCCCAAAGGGGTCAAGGCTTCCACTGCAAAAAACCCTGTTCCCTCTGATAGGTATTCTAGAGCACTGGACAGATGGGGGAAAAAAGTTTACATCTCTGCTACTTTAGCTGTAAGGGCTTTAAACTGCCAGTTTCACATGCTTAAATATTAGCAATACCTAATGTCTCTGCTAAAACAGGAAATGGTGACAAACTCTGAATGTCCTGAAAACAAAGAAATGCAGGATTTATTGCAATGCAGCTGAACAAGTGGGAAAGCATACTTTGCAATATGGTTTTGATTCACTAGAGGCTTCTTGCAGGGCCGCAGTTACAGACTCTGTCATTCAAAGGCATGCTTGGTTAAAGGAACAGAGTCTGCCTGATCATGTTAAATCAAAATTATTGGATGCTCCATTACAGCATGATACTTCGTTTGGTGTTAAAGAAAATGGAGGATAAAGCGAAATCAATGCAGACAGTAAAGTATTTCTTACAGGTTCAGCCACCCAGATTTAGCAGGAACTGACCTTCTAAGAATTGGTCCTTTCCAGTGTCAGACAAGGCACAAAGAGGCAGATACAGATGCCCTAGAGGCAGATCTCAGCCCCTAGGCTCATACAGGCCTAAACAATGGGGTGCTTCAGCCTCCAAAGGTGGAGAAGACAAATCACAACCATATAGGAAACAGTCCCAGTGACTTCCCACTGCTTATGCCAAGCACGTGCCTTTTGGCAGCACCCTTAGGCGGAAAACTAGCACTTTTCTCACAAAATTGGCACAAGATCACCCAGGACAAATGGGTACTGAATATTGTTTCTCAGGGCTACAGGTTCCACTTTCACACCCTTCCAAGGGCAAAAGGTATGCCAGACCTGCCACACAATCAATGGGCAGAGGCACAAAAGCAAATTTCATCTCTCATGGACATGAGGGCTATTCAAAGAGTACCACAGCAAGAGCATGGGCAAGGATTTTACTCAAGACTTTTCTTGGTACCCAGAAAGGACAAATCCTGGAGACCAATACTGGACCTGTCTACTCTAAATACTTTTCTGGACGTTCCAAAATTCAAAATGTGTACACTGCAGCAACTTCTGCCCATGCTGGGCAAGAAGGCTTGGCTCGTAACTTTGGACATCAAAGAGGCATACCTGCATGTCCCAATCAGACAATCTTGCAGAAGATACCTCAGATTCATAGCTGGCTCAGTGCACTACCAATTCTCTGCACTGCCCTTTGGCTTATCTACTGCGCCCAGGGTCTTCACAAAATGCCTGGCACCAGTAGTTGCATTTTGCAGACAAAGAGGAATTCAAATCTATCCCTACATGGCCGACTGCCTTATTCAAGCAGAGAGCAAGGACATTCTACTAAAGCACCTGGCGTTTGTAAAAAGATTACTAATTTGCCTAGGGTACACAGTAAACTAAACGAAATCAAAACTAGTGCCCTCTCAAGAGTATTTCTGGATGTAAGCTTAAATACAACTGCCCAGATGGCTTATCTCATGCCAGACAAACAAAGGCAACTGATTCATTACTTCCAAATGATGGCAACAAAAACCCAGTTACCTGCAAGAAAAATTCTGCAGGCTTTGGGCTTCATGGCATCTTACATTCTGCTAATTCCATATGCAGGACTGGATATGAGGAAGCTACAGTGGTATCTAAAAAGTGTTTGGACTCAACATTGCCACAGCCTGGAAACGATAATTACTCTCATTCCCTGCCTGCAACAACAGTTTCGATGGTGGGCACTGGCCTGTCACCACAACAAGGGACAGCCGTTCACTTTACCCACAGCCAGGCAGACACTAACAACAGATGCATCGGATTAAGACTGGCGGGCACACATGGCGGGAAAATGTATTCAGGGCACGTGGCCCGCAAGCTAAATGCATCTTCATATCAATCAAAAAGAGATGCTAGCTGTAGAGAATGCCCTGACAGCCTTCAAGGATCTACTCCATCCAGGACAACTATTGCTAAAGACGGACAGTACTACAGTCATGTGGTACATAAACAAGCAAGGGGGCACACAGCATTGACCTATCAAGTGCATCTGCAAGCACGATTACTGCCAGGAAAGACTAATACTCTGGCAGACGAACTAAGCAGAAACATCATGGACCCTCACGAGTGGAAACTAGATCCACAAGTCTTCAGCATGATAACAAGGAAATGGGGATGCCCAGACATAGATCTATTTGCCTCCCCTCACAACTGCCAACTACAGAAATTCTGCACAAGGACTTATCACACGCAAGCATGGAAGGTGGATGCCCTATCATTCAGCTGGAAAACCCTTACAGTTTATGCCTTTCCTCCACTGCCCCTCCTCCCCAAGGTACTCCTAAAGGTCAGACGAGAAGCCAAAAATGATTCTGATTGCCCCAGACTGGCCACGCCAGCACTGGTACCCAATCCTAAAGAGCTTGTCTCAAGGCCCAGCTTGGACTTTACCTCAAATTCCTCATCTTCTAACCCAACAAAACAATCAGATCCTGCACAGCCAACTCAGAACCTTAAATATGGCTGCATGGCAAATAATATAACCACTCAGAACACACCTCTCTCTAAAGCAGTTATGGATGGCATTTTGGAAGCCAGGAGGCCCAGCACCAGAAAATCCTATGCAGAAAAATGGAAGAGATTCTGTGCTTGGAATCAGGCACAAGGAATTGAACTGCTTGTTCCAAATATTCCTCAGATTTTACAATACCTAACTGAGATGCTGGACAAAGGCCTATCCTTCTCATCAATTAAGATCCATGCCTCTGCCATTTCAGCTCATTACAATACGGAACCACCTATTTTTTTCACATCCACTGCTAAGGCAGTACCTCAGAGGGGCCAAAAACATAAGACCCCCAAGGAGAGCACCGATACCTGCATGGGACCTCAATTTCATCTTGGAAAAGCTCACACTGCCTCCTTTTGAGGCAGCTAATACAGCTGAGATAATATTCTTATCCTAGAAAACAGCTCTGCTCCTAGCAATAACTTCAGCAAGAAGAGTCTCAGAGTTACAGGCATTAATGGCAGTGGAACCTTTTATCATTTTCCATCCGGACAGGGTTTCTCTAAGGACAAACCCAACATTTATGCCAAAGGTAGTATCCAGTGTGGCTCTTAACCAAACCATTCATTTGCCAACATTTTATCCAAATCCCCAGAATAAAGGGGAGAGACTTCTGCATTCTTTGGACATACACAGGCAGCTACGCTTCTTCTTGGACAAAACTAAAGCTTTCAGAAAGATTGAGCAGCTTTTAATGGCATATGCCGCAGGATCACAAGGAAATGCTACCTTAAAGAAGCCTATTTCAAAATGGATAGGACACTGCATTCATTTCTGCTATGCACAGCATGGCAAATCAGTGCCTAAGGGCATTAGGCCACATTCCACCAGGGCAGCAGCCACATCAGCAGCCTTTCTCAGAGGAGTACCAACCAAGGAAATTTTGGAGGCTGCAACTTGGAGTTCAATGCACACTTTTACCAAGCGCTACCACTTACCTCTACTCTAAATCCAGAGCAGGCTTTGCCACTGCAGTTCTGCAGGGCCTCATAGCCACTCCTAATTCTGTTTAGACCCAGCCGCCCAACCTCAGCTTTGGGATTCAACCCAAGTGTAATGACTGCGACAGTGAAATACGATGAACATAGTACAGTTGTGTACCTACCATAAATGTAGATGTTTGAGTGTATTCACTGTTGCAGTCCAGGTTACCCACCCACCATCCCCCTTTTCTTTGCTGGGACTTATCTGTACTTCTCTATTCTATACAACCTATGTGATGTATTTGCTTGTAGATGAAGGTATTGTTTATTTTAGTGTATGCTTTTTATAAGTAATGTTTTTAGCCTACCCTTTTGGGGGCACCTGACATCTGGGGCAAGAAAAACTGAAGAAAATGGCGTCTGCTGCATCTAATATACCCCTGGCGCACTGACATCAGGGAAGAGGCGACCACAACCGACGCCGGACCAGGACTTTGGAATTCAGGCCGACTGCGGGTAGCCTGCCAGCAGGATAACTCAAGTTTAATGACTGCAACAGTGAATACACTCGAACATCTACATTTATGGTAGGTACACAAATGTACTTTCCTCTTTCAGTATTATGAGTCTATGCAGCAAACTAGCCATTAGTACAAGAGAATTTTTAAGGGTGCTGATATACATGGATTCTTGCATCCTAATGAATCCATTGGCAGAATTGCACGTAGAAAAAACAGTGGTTTTTGAATTGCTGGTTACAACATCAGCACTCTGTAGAAACAGCAATCTCTCTCCTATATTTCCTGAAAATAATAATAATAAATTCTGTGGTGAGAGGAAAGTGTTGAAGCCAACCCAGGAGCCACTTCCCAACTCTGAGACTGTTCAGACCTTAACCAGAAACAACTCAGACCTGGCCTGGGGAGTGCACCTGGGACAATTTGGTATCCAACGGACTTGGGACCGGCATCTAGCAGCACAGCACTTTGTGGTAAATGAGATGATTTGCGGTTATTCTTGTGTGAGCATTACAAGAAAGATTGGATGTTCTTTGTGTCTGAGTAATAACGGATGGGATTTCCTGCCATGGAAGCCCTTGGCCGGCAAGATTACCAGAGAATTTATTCTTACTCCTTAAGCCATAGCATGCCCCAACCAATGTCAAGACATCTAGGTATAAAGGGTAGTCAGTCTGCACCATAGCCTAAGATCTGATGTAATTTTCATTCATTCCTCAACTGATGAGTCTTGTATCTGACCTCTTTTACGGCTTTGCTGCTTTTAACAGATTCACAGATCGAACTCTTGAGCTCCTCCCTTTACCCATAATGCTGTATTGTCTTAGCATACCTCATATTCTTCAGATGCACATCTTCTGCTTTCAGGCTTCAGGGTGCAAACTATTTTTTATTTATTGATTTATTTTTATGTATTGTAAGTTTTTAAATTTTTTTCTACTGATCTTTATCACCCTTCTCCGTTAACCTTCTCTTACAGTTTTCAGGTTTCTGTCCATTAGCCTGACCATTTTTATTTAGACCTTCCTAGCCATTTACGGATAGTCCTTTAAGTACCATTATTGGTACTCCGTCTCCTGATTCCTTTTTCTTACTCCATACAGGGTATTTTTCTCAGTACCGTTGTTGGTACCTTAATCTTTGTATTTTAATTAAAAAAGAAAAAAAAAAAAACAGACTTGCAGACATTTTTCTAGGTCAGCAAGTTGTCTGACAAGTCTATGGGCTTCAAAAAATGCACTTCTTGTAGGCATAAAATCCCCAGTTCTGATGCCCATGGGGGGGTGCATTTACTGCATGAGCACTGCCCATTTGGACACCCACTGCACTATTTGTGCAGGGTTTAATTCTAGTGCAGTGAGTGATAGAAGAAATAAATTAGTTTTGAGGGTCTGTTGCTTTCTTTTTCTTCATTGTCTGCTGGGGCTGAAACCCCCTATTAAGAAGTCAGATAAAGGGAAGCCTTACTCTACTGCTATGGAGAAAGACTCCAGGAAGCGGTCCCCTGACAGTTCTCCCAGGTCACCTCTGACAATTGAGCTTTCAACAAAAATATCCAAACAGTCAGATTTGACTTTCTTGGATCCTAGCTGTTCCAAGGCTAAGTTGCCTCGGACCCAGTCTCCACACTTCATTCTAGAGCCGATATCTCCTCTGCTCCATTTTCCTTTCCTAGATAAGCAGAGGTGGATAGAATAAGTTCCTCAGAGCTCAGATACAGATGGGGGTGATCCTGGCTCAGTCTCCTGTTTGACTCTTGAGTCTGCCCTCCACCCAACCTCAAGTGATGTCTCCTTCACAATTCGACCTATGGTTTTGGAGTCCTCGGATCCAAGATCTTTGAGAGTGTCCTCATCAGATGCAAACAGAGGTCGCTCTTCCACTCTGATCTCGTTCCTGAGTCACCTGGTTTCGAACCTTTCACAACAGGATAACCCTTGGAGCCAAAGTGCTGGCTCATGGGGGTTAAGGTCAACTCTGAAGCTGTTGGAGTCATCCTTGCCCTTGGAGCCTTGGTACTAGACAGTTTAGGTCTAACTCTCTCCTTGAGGCAGGTGTCTGCGGGGATTCAGGGCATAACAATGCAGGTTCCTTTGACTATGTTGCAGCCGGCTGTTTCCACTGGAACTTCTGTGTTTGAGGTGGTATGAGGGCTTTCTGTGTACAAGAGAGGGAGAGGACATCCTCAACCCCCACTCAAATCCCGTTTGTCTTCCACCATTGAATTTAAGCTCTGAGCCTTTTGGGTCTGTACCACCGGGACAGCCAATCCGATCAAGCCTTCAGTCAGTCTTTCCTCAGGACTCGTATTACTTCCGGTACCTTGCCAGACCATCCTACTGTTGAGGTCCTTAGGAAGAGAACGTGCAAAAGGAGACACTTAGATTCCCCCAGAAATCTTTCACCAAGGATACTGACTTCCATGAAGGGGAGGGGTCCCCCAAATCTCCACCTGGTGATGTCTCCTTTGGAGAGATTGTGGAACTCCTCAAGCAAAAAGGTGGATGGTCTTCTGAACCCCCTTCCCTGTAGGAGTCAATGTTTCTGGAGGCTTTCAGGTTTGGTCCAGCTTACATCTTGGGTGGTTCCACTGGCTGATGAGTTGATAGACCTAGTCTCACGCAGTACATGGAAGGAGCCAGATACTGTAGAATGTATCCCTAGGCATCTAGATAAGTTCTTAGCTCTCCCTGAAGGAAAGAGGCCACTGGAGCAAGAATGTCCCTGTAGGTGCCATGGTCGTGGCAGCAGCCACTAAAAAAAAGCTCATGGAGCAGAGCTGACTTGTCCATCCCACAAACAGGGAGTCTAGGGCCTTAGAAAGATTTAGCAAGCATGTTTATGCCTCAGCAGCCTTTACTCTGCAGTCTGTGTACTATCTGGCACCTCTTTACCAGGCTACAAAGAGATTTGATCAAGGAGCTGTCCAAATCATTCTGGGTCCTTGTCTGTGGAGGACCAGAAGAAAGCTTCATCACAACTGGACACCCTTCAATCCATTTCCAGCACGTCCATGACACTGTTGTCTGACACTGCTGAGGGTACCTCAAGGGCAGTGGGGTCCGGCATAGCCATTAGGAGACATGTCTGGTTGCACCTGTGTGAATTTGCGGAGCCCTAAAAGTCTTCATTCATCAATGCTTAGTTTGATGGATCATGCTTATTCAGCCCCAGAGTGAAGGAAATGCTCTCCAGGAGTGAGTAAGATGGAAAGACCTTGTCTTTCATTGAGTTCCATTTTTCTTCCTTCAGAGTTTCTTGTCTTTGAATCACAGAGGTGGTAAGAAGATGTGGTTTCACAAGTTCCAATGTCATTTCCAAGACTCTCAATAGACTGATGTTCTTCGTGTTTCACTGTTGCAGTCATTACATTTGGGTAATCTGCTGACAGGTTGCCCTCAGTCAGCCTGATTAACAAAGTCTTGGGTCCTGCGTCGGTTGCTGTCCCTTCTTCCATGACGTCAGGGGTATAAAACATGCAGCCGACGCCATTTTCATCAGTCTTTTTTGCCGTGCAGTGCCCGAAGCAGAAGCAGTTCGCAAGTGCCGGTTGGCCGATGCCTGAAATTTTCGTTTTTGAGTTTCAGAACCGAAGTCTTCAACCTAATGCTAAGTACCCTGTTGGGGAAACTTTTTCTTGCTCCTTACCGATGTCAGTAAAAGTTAATAATTGTATTACTTGTGGGAAGCAAATTACCTCATAAGGATTTTCATTTGTACTGTATTCCTTGCCTAGGCCCTGACCACAACGTGCCTTGCTGTCGGTTTTGTGCTAAATTTAACCAACGAACTATTAAGTGTCGGTATATTTTTGCATCTAAATATTTTGACTCAAGATTTAACTATCCAGAAATGTTGGTTAGCTATTCGACTACTGGAATTCACAAAAAACGCAACGAAAAAGAGACAGACCGTCGAGGTCCAAAACCGATGAAGGTTCTCCTAAGACAGTCGTCGGTTCGCTGGTACTCAGTGAGGTGCTTTCGCAGCCCCTGCTACCCGCTACTTTTGATTCGCAGGCCTCTACTGGGACCCATTTGGAGTCCAGTATGCCACGAGACACATTAAACTGATGCCATCTTCAAAACCAAGGCCAAAATCAACTTCTATGTCTAAAAAAATGGCGCTTGGGCCACGTGCACAGGCCCCTATGCATAAAAAAAAAATGATCAAAATGGCTGAGGATTTAATTACCTTGATCAGGGGTTCCCAACCCCCTCCTGCTAAGAGGCCTAGGCAAGGCACTGATTATGAATCTTCAGATCAGGTTTCCATTTCTTCTGATCAGGAATTATCTTTTCCACCTTATGAGGACTCTGATGCAGAGGAATCCATCCCATCTGCTTCTCCTCGTGAGGATTTTTCTTTTGGAGAAACTTTGCATACCTTAAGGGAACATTTTCATTGGGAGAGTCAGGATTTTTCAGAATCCAAAAAGAGGCTTAGGGATTTTCTTCTTCCTCAGCATAGGCCTTTGGCTATACATCCTGTTCTACACATTGTTGATGATGTTTTCTCAGAATCCAGCATTGCTCCCGATTCCCTGCCTCCGGCTCCTAGTAAGCCAGACAGATATTACAGGGTTCCTGACTCACAAATTCCTTTTCAAAAGCCCTACTGCTGACCCTGAAACAATTTCTCAGGGCCCAAAGGGTATGTTAAGGCTTCTACTGCTAAAAGTCCTACCCCTTCTGATAGAGACTCCAGGGTGCTGGATAGATGTGGTAAAAAGGCTTACACATCTGCAACCTTGGCAATCCGGACTTTAAACTGTCAATTTCATATGCTTAAATATCAGCAACATGTCATGGCTTACTTGAACAGAAAATTATGTTGATTTCTGACTGTGTGGAAAATAGAGTTACAGGATTCATTGCATTCAGCTGAACAAGTTGGAAAGCATACTTTGCAATGTGTTTTTGATTCCTTGGATGCCTCTTGCAGGGCCACTTTAACTGGATCTGTGATACGACGGCATGCTTGGCTCAAGGAGCAAAATCTGCCTGATCATGTTAAAGTAAAATTGTTGGATGCTCCTTTACAACAGGGCAGTCTATTTGGTAATAATGCAGAAGAAGTTTTGAAAAAGATGGAAGACAAAGCTAAATCTATGCAAACTGTAAAAGATTTCCTGCAAGTGCAGCCACCCAGGTTCAGTAGGCACTGGCCTACTAAGAATCTGTCCTTTCCAGTACTCACCAGAGCCGCTCAGGTCAAACCCAGACACTCCAAAGGCTCCAGGTTGTGGTCACAAGGGACTTAGAACAAAACAATGGGGTGCCTCCACCTCTAAATCTGGAAGTAGCAAGGCACCTCCCTACGGTAAATAGCCTCAATGACTTTCCTCTGCCATTTCCAAGCACTTATCCTTTGGCAGCCTCTTTGGGGGAAAACTAGCACTTCATGCACAAAATTGGCATTTAATTACCCAGGACAAGTGGGTTTTAAATATAATATCCCAGGGATACAAAGTTCATTTTCACACGTTGCCAATTCCAAACGGATGGCCAGATCTGCCTCCAAATCAGTGGGCAGAGGCCCAGAGACAAGTTATTTCCCTCATGAATATGGGGGCTATTCAACCAGTACCAGGAAAGGAAAAGGGACAAGGTCTTTATTCAAGACTTTTCCTGGTACCCAGAAAACACCAATCATGGCATCCAATTCTGGACTTATCCATTCTAAATACATTCCTGGACATTCCAAAATTCAAGATGCTGACTCTACAACAGTTACTGCCTATGCTAGGCAAGGATGCCTGGATGGTAACTCTAGACTTAAAAGGCTTACCTGCATATCCCAATCAGGGAATCTTGCAGAAGATACCTCCTGCTTCAAAGCAGGCCAATTGCATTACCAGTTCTCTGCACTGCCCTTTGGCTTACCTACTGCGCCCAGCGTCTTCACAAAGTGCCTGGCACCAGTAAATGCATTTTGCAGACAAAGAAACATTCAAATTTATCCTTATCTGGGCGATTGTCTAATTCAGACAGAAAACAAGGACACTCTTCTACAGCATCTGGCATTTGTAAAAAGGCTTCTAACTTGCCTAGGGTACACCATA